>NW_004085923.1:0-86763 GCF_000220395.1 Ichthyophthirius multifiliis
TTATAAATTATAAAATANATTTTTATTTAAATTATTCAATTCTTAAAAGATATAATAAATTTATATATAATATTTATTATATTAATAAATAATACACGTATTTTATATTTATATATAATAAAAATATCACAAAAAAAAATTCTTTTTTTCAACTAATTATATTATACTATATTTTCACCATAATTTATTATATTATAATTATTTCTTGTTTAATTTTAGTTGACTATTTACAATATATTACTATAATTATTATTTTCTTATTAATTATATTATATGTTTTATGAATTTCGTAAGCTTTAATTGTATTAAAATGCATTTAATTTATTTCTATGATGCTACTTAAGCATGTTTTCCATATTCTATTATATATTTGCATTTTATTATATGTTCTATTTTTAATTTGATATATTTTCTACTTATTAAGATGATGATATAATCTAATCAATAGCTAAAAAATATAATTTATTTAAAAAAGTTAAAAATATATTATTTTTTATTTTTTTGAATTATTTTCTTATTTATAATAAAAATATTTTATCAGTTTCTTTTTATTATGTAATTGTGTTTAAAGTTCTTTTTAGATAAACATTAAAGTTCTATTTTATATTTAATTTATTTATTTCATATTAATATTATTAAAATACTTTAAATTTAAAATTAAAATCCTATAATATTGGTTTTTATTATTTTTTATTATCTTCTATAATTTATTAGTTATTTTTTTTTATAAAATATATTATTTAAATCCCATTTTTTTTTAATTTTATTTATATTTTTTTTTATAAACAAAATTAATATTTTATGATTGTATTTTTTAATTAAAACAAAGGCAAAAATTAATTAAAATTGTTTATACAAATTGAAAAACTTGAAAATAATATAAAGTTTATTCTTTAAATTAGGAAATATGGTAGAATTTTAATTAACTTGGGGGTATTAAATAAATTGTAATTAGTTAATTGCTAATAAAAAATAACATTTTTACTTTTTAAAATACTGAAAAATATATATTTTTATGTAAAAAAAAAGATAAAAAGAAAAAAATAATTAAATATGAAATATTTTAAAATTTAGAAGAACATATAAAAAATATAAATTAATTATAAATAAAAATTTTATAAAATACTAATTATATAAAATATTTAAATAATAATTTTATAATTATTAATATATATATGTAAAAAAATCATATTTTAATATATAAGAAAATAAACCATTACATATAAAAATATAATCGAATATTTATTTAATAAATATAAATAAATTTCATATAAAAATGTAATATTATATATATTAAAATAATAAAAAAAATTAGTAAATAAATTTAATATTTTATTTGTATAAAATAAATAACATTATATATATATGTAATATAATAAATTATATGAATTTTTAATATATATATTATAAATATTTATATATATATAATTTTATATATACATCTATATATATTTACAATTATATTTTTATTTCATATCAAATGGATTCAAAATCCCTTAATGAAAATAAAAATATTAATTAAAGCTATTCTTAATTAATAAAAATTTTCTAAAAATATATATCTTACTTTGAAACTTCTCAAGCTTTACAGAAAATAATAGAAAATTAAATAAACGAAAATTCAAAAATAGCTTAGTATTCTCAATGTTTTAAATATTGCGGACAAAATTATAATAAAGATGACTTATAAAAAGTAAAATAAACTAAAAAAAATATAATTCATAAAATAATAAAAAGTCTATTTGTGACCCTATATGGGAAATATTATAAAGAGGGGGAAAAAGAATTCGTGTAATAATATGCGCTTTAATTTCTGAAGCATTAGGAAAATCATTTGTAAATTATAAAAAATTAACATAAATAAATAAAAAAGGATGATGTAATAGAAATCGCAGCTTTTATTGAAATTTTACACAATTGTTCATTAATAATTGATGATATAGAAGATAATAGGTACATATTTAAATCAAAAAATATATATATATATATACATTAAAAGTTAAATGAGAAGATAAAAGCCTACAATTCATTTAATTTATGGCACTGATATAAGTATTAATGCAGGAAATTATGGATATTTTGCCAGTTTTAATTATTTTTTATAATCAACTAATTATCCAGATGATAAATTAATATAATTGACTAAAATATATTTTTAAGAAATGACTTAATTACATTTGGGTTAGGCTTTTGATATTTAATGGCACAAAAATGCATATTAAAATATATTTCCTTCCGAAGAATAATATATATAAATGATAATAAATAAAACAGGAGCCTTACTTAGAATGATGGTAAGGTTTATTTGCGTTGTATTTGAAATAAAAGACCTAGTATTAGTTGAAAATCTATCTATTTTTGCGGAAAATATAGGAACAGCATTTTAAATATAGGATGATATAATAAATATATAATCTGAAACATACCAAGAACTAAAAGGGATGTTAGGAGAAGATATATACGAGGTATTTTTTTAATAAATTTTTATTTAAAAACTAAAGAAAAAATAAAAAAATAAGGGAAAAATTACATTAATGGTTATATATTGTATATAAAAGCTTAATGAATTATAAAAAAAAGAGTTTTTAGACATCCTATTGGGAAAAACTTTAGATTAAGAAAAAATCAGAAAAGCTATTTGTTATTTAGTTGATTCGGGAAGTATTGAATATGCGAAAAAAATGGCTTGTAAATTTAAAGATTAAGCTTTTTAAAATATTCAATAATGCTTTTTAAAAGAGACTGAAGCTAAAAATAGTCTTATTTAATTAATAGAATATATCATTAAAAGATAATTTTGATTAAAAAAAAAAAAAAAAGTTTTTTTTTTTTTTTTTTTTTTTTTTATAATAAATATTATTATATATATATATATATATATATTTTTTTTTTTTTTTCCTTTTTTTTTTTTTTTTTTTCCCTTTTTTTTATTCTTAAAATTTTATTTAATATATATATTTTATTTTTTTTCAGTATTATTATACATTATTTATATTTTTTGAAATCTTTATCTGATTTTTTAAATAATATAAACAAATATATATTAAAATTAGAAATTATATACTTTTATTTATTTATGGGTTATATTTTTTTTTCTTTTATTTTTATTTAAATTAATATAATAATTATTATTTTAAATAGACTTTTTATGTATTCTCTGTAATTTATTTATAATATATATAATATCTAAACTATACTAACTTTATTTTCTTCTCTCATAATCAAACAATAATGCATCTTTTATTGTATTAATTAAAAAATAATACCTTTTTTATTTATATAGTTTTTTTTTATATAAATTGAATGTTATTATTAATATAAGAAAACAAATAAATTATTTAATGGATATTAATTTATTAAATTTAAAAAAAAAATATTTTTAAAACTCACAGAGAATTTTTATGATTTTTTGTTTGGTTAAATCAAAGAATTTCATTATATTTATTATTCTATTAAATCCTTATATAAAATATAATTTGATTTCTGTGTTTAAATATTAATTATATTATTTATCTATTTATATTCCTTTAATTTTATTTAATGAATTTTATATTGTTTTAATTAATAATTTTAAGTATATTATTAGAAATAGGATATTCTTTAATTTTTAAATCAATTATTTTATCTTTATTATAAATTTTAATAATAAAATTAAATTAATTATATATTACTTTTTTTTTTTTTAGATATAATCATATTTTTTATAATAATATATAATATTTTTATTAATATATAATTATATTAAATACACAATTTTAAAAAATGATTATTTTTTTCAATTATATAAAAAGTAAAGTTAAAAGATATATATATATATATATATATAGTAAACAAAACCTAACATTACTTAATATAATTTAATTTAATAATAATAATTTTTATATATAATAATGGGAAAAATCATAAGATTACTCTTTTCGTTTATTCTACAATATTATTATCCCATTATTCTTTTGAATATCTGCTAATGTTTTTATTTAACCATTCATTATTATTTATATCTACTAAATTAATTCTTTCATTAGGATCTCTTTATAATAATTTATTAATGAAATCTTAAGCTTCTAAAGACACATAACCCGGAAAAAACAGATCATTCTGATAAAAATTAATAATAAAAAAAAAAAAAAAAACATAAAAAATAATAATATTAACCTTCATTATTTTTTATAATTATTCATTATTTTTTTCACATAAAAAAGGTGCTTTTCCAGTCAATAATTCATAAGCTAAAATACCCAAACTCCAAATATCCACACTTCTACCATAATCTTCACCATTTAACATTTCAGGACTTATATAATCTAAAGTTCCACAAAAAGTTTATCTTTTAAGTTCTGGGCAATATACACTACAACCAAAATCTGTTATTTTAATAGCTCCCTATATATATTATTTGAAAATAAATAACTATTTATATAAAGATTTATACATAAGATAATAATATATTTTAAGGTTTTAAATCTCTATGAATTATATTATTCTAATGTAAAAATATACAAGCACTTATTATTTATTTAATATACAAAGCGGCTTATGTTTCATCATATTTCTAACCTTTTTAGAGTTATAAATCTTTATATAATTAGCCATGGGAAGCATATTCTTATACTAAATAAATAAACTTTTCATCATAATAAAATCCGTATAATTTGATAATATTAGCATGGTTTAAAAAAGATTAAATTATTATTTCATTTTATAAATAATCTTGTATTTTAAGATTAATTAAAGTTTATTTTCTTATTTTTTTTATAGCGAAAATAAATCCTGATTAAATATCTCTTTAAAAAAAAAAATATATATTATAATTTATTAATAAATATTTTGTTTACTTAGCCATAAAAACGTCAGAAAATTTACCTTAACCTAATAATTTACCAATTTAAAAATTTTCCTTTGTGAAAGCATTTTTAAATAAATTTGTATCAACATAAATATTACTTTAAATATTAGTATTTTATTATTAATGTTTAATTAATTATGTAAATTATTATTATTATTAAAATTATAATTATTAATGTTTTTACTAATTTTAATTTTACTAAATTAAAAAATATTATTATTATTATTATTATTATTATTATTATTATTATTATTATTATTATTATTATTATTATTTTTATAATTATTATGTTTTTTTTAATTTTTATTCTATTTAATTTTGTATTTCTGTATATTAATCTTCAAATTATTCAAATTTATTGCTTTTTTATTATTTATTATTATTTATTTATTATTAATTTTATTATTTTTATATTTAATTATTCGTTAGTTATTATTCATTTATGCTTTAGTTTTTTTTTCCTTTGTTTAAAATTCTTTCAATCTACAATATATTTTCTAATTATTCCTACTATTTATCTTTATAAGTTTAAGCATTTCCTTTTCCAAAAACTGAAACAGATTTTATTTATCTTGATTATTACTTACATTTAGTCTCATCGATTATTTTTTAAACATTTGGATTTAAAATATTATTTTAATTATTTAAAATAATATTGTTTATTTATTTATTTTATATATTAAAATCATTTTTGTTAATATTATGAATATTATTATAATTATTATTATTACTATTATTATTATTATTATTATTATTATTATTATTATTATTATTATTAATAATTTTATTATTATTATTTTATTATTAATAATTACTTATATCATTAATATTTGTATTTAAATTATAATTTTTTATTATTTCATATTAATACTTTTTTTTATTATCATTATTGTTGTAAATAATATTTTATTTCTATTTTTATGCTTAAACTTTCGTACTTTTTTATTTTAATTTAACTTTTAATTAATTTTAAGATTTGTTTCTATTCTCATCTAAATTATTTTATTAATTAATATAATTTAAGTTTAATTACTCTAAAACATTTAATTCTTATTAAAACATAGTTGTTAAATTATTTTCTTAGTTTAAATTTTCTTTTTATTCAGTATATGTATTATTAATTCTATCTCTATAATTAGGGCTTGTTCTATTTATTTTATAGATATCATTATATGCAATTTTTATAAGAGTTTAATTTTTTTCAAATTCACTATTTATTTTTTATTGTTAAATTTATTAGTATTTGTTTAAATATTTTTATTGAATTTATGATATTTAGTTTTTTACGAAATCTTTTTGTTAAGGCAATATATTTTGGTAATGTTAAAAATATACATTATTTTATTTCGTTTCATTTATTAAATCATCTATTAGTTTTTATGGTTATACTTCGTATATTTATTATAGACTCATTAGTTTGTTTTTTTTTTTTTTTTATATATATTAATTCAAATTACTTATTTTTTATAATCAAAATTAACTTTTTGCTTCTTTTTTTATATATAATAATTTATTTTTTAAATTTATATTAAAAAAAAAACATTATTAAAAAATTCAAATGAATATTTTTAAATATATAAATAAAATTATAATTATATATTTTTTTTTTTTTTCGAATATAATATATATTTTCTTTTATTTTTTTTTTTATTTTTTTTTTTCTAATTAATGGTTTATTATTATATAATTTGATTTTAAAGATGAAATTATTAATTTATAAAATGCTTATTTTATTTATTATAAAAAATTAAACATAACAAAAAAAAAAAAAGCGAAATTTAATATATAATAAAATATTAAACATGAATAATTAAAAAAAAAAAAAAAAGAAAAAAAAAAAAGATAAATATCATTTTTCTGTTAATTCCCTATATCCTTCCCAATTATCCGGTGCTTAAAACCCATTTTACTTCATAACTTGAATTAAAGTTTATATCGGTCCATCATCTTAGACTAATTCTTTTGCTTTTTCCATTTTTTATTTACATATCATCCACTACCCATCTAAATAATAAAAAAATGCATCATTAAATAATTCTATAAATTGTTCATTTCTTCCCTCAAATGCCATTCTGAGATCTTTATTTTCTTAAATATACATATTAACATCCCATTCACATTACCTATTTATTACTTCTGACACAAGGTCAATGATTTCATTTTTTTTATATAGGCAATCATAATATTTATCCTATTTACTCAAAGTAGGATCCCCATTCTTCGAAGCAGGCAAATTATTTACATTAATATCCACTGTATAAAGCCCTATTGGTCTTTATGATCCTTTTACATTCACTCTATCAATCTATCTTGCAATATTCTACATTTTCGGTGAGAAAAGTTCATATAAATCCGATGAAATAAGCAATGGGACTCCATATTATTTAGTTGCAGCCTCTAACCTTGACGCCATATTAACATTAGGACTTAAATAAGACGCATCTATTTTAAATTAAGAGCCTATAGCCCCTTCTATACCCCATCCAATATGCAATCCGAATCCCATTTTGACTTTATAATTCTCCAGTCTACTCTAAAGTCTCTTATCATTCCTATACTCGAGAATTTGCTATTCTCTATTCAACTTAACGTTAATTTTAAGAAATGAAATAACTGCCAAATCACATAAAATCTAGATATAAACCTCGTCATTAAATACAAGTGAATTATCCTCCTCTTTAATCATATATTTATCCTCTCTAAGCTTCCAAACTAGCAAAAAAGCGTCACCTATATTCTTATTAGCTGCCCCCAAATACCTATCTACCACCATATGGACAATTTCTCCTATATTATTCACAAAAATCATTACATCTTCCTATAAAACTTCTGTTGCGTCTGTAAAATTTCGGATATCGCAAAATCCATATATTGCGCTTTTCTTTTTTCCAGGAATCATAGGGTTTACATCTCCTGTATTAGTCATATTACTGGCTATAATTTCACTCCCGGCATCCCCGAATCCCAACGCAAGTAAAGTTCCGATTTTTATAATCGCGTTTTCTATTATTATAGTCTCATATTATTAGTCTTAAATAATCAGCTCTTGGTCTTTAGAAGATAAAGGGTTATTTGCAATTTAAATTACTTTATCTCGCATTCTTTCTATAGGGATCAAGACTAAATCATTTGCATCTTTTGCGAATAATAAGGCCCCTACCGTCAATAATATACATACGAAAATAATTCTTCCTAAAGAAAGGCATGCACTTAATACTGCTAAAGGCGCTATATTTAAAAATCCCTGTATTAGTTTCTAATCAGAAGTCATACCTTTTAAAACATTGTCATATTCCATTTAATCTTCTTTATTGGGGTGGTTTTACAAATATAAGTCTATGTTTAATTCATATCCGATCCCTTCTTTTTCCTCATCTCGGATATAATCGAATATTGTCAAGTTAAAATTATTTATATAAGACAAAGGAATCCTCAAAAATACAATAGGAGTAATTAAATTCATATGTTATTTAACTATAGTATCGAATTATAATTGAATTTCATATCTAGTAGATTTCATTTCGGTTATTAATTTTAATTATTAACAAGCTAAATCCATTGTAATAGGTTCTTCAAAATAATAAGCAGCTGAAAAAAGAGGCATAATAAATAAAAGTAATAATACAATAATTATTACTCTTTAAGTTGTTAAGTCAGCTAATTTTTTTGAAACTACTGATTGTTTTACTTTATATTTATTTTTATTTTACTATTTTTTATTTTTAATAAAAAAAAAATTATTTTTTTATACATTTGTGTTTGATGTATTATCTTAATTTTTAAAATATTCATCCATTTTAATACTTAATTTTTTAGTACTAGACACATTATTAGTATTTTCTTGAATTATTTTATTCATAATAATCTATGGAGAATCATTATTATTATTGCTATTGATATAATTACTGTTTATATTATTAGTGTAATTATTATTATTATTATTATTATTATTATTATTATTATTATTATTATTATTATTTTTATTATATTTATAATTATTATTATCATTATTTTTATTATCTTCATTATTTTTTTTTTTATTATTTTTATTTTTACTTATTTTGTCTTTTTTAATATTCTCTTCACATTTATTGTTATTTTATTAAGGAAAAATTTTCTTCTTTTTCTTTCTTCTTTCTTCTAAATTTTTTTAAGTTTTATTCGAAGTTTATTAATTCTATTATTAAAGAAGAGCTGCCTTATATAATTTAACAATTCTTACAAGTCTAACTAATCTTATAAATCTTCTTCCTGATCTAAATAAAATATATATATATATATATATATATATATATATATATGTATATATCTATATATATATATATATCTATATAAGTATATATTTTATTTATAATTAATAACCTTCTAGTTATTTTAGAAGCACTTCCTTCTTTAGATAAATCAACAGTACTGTTATCATATTATCCAAAAAATATTATTGATTATAACACATGAATATCCATAATCAAAGATATAGTAGAAATAGTATCTAGAAAGAAAAAGAATGACAGAAAATATTTTGGCCTTATTATCATCGCAGTTATTACTTCACATGTAAAAATCAAGAAAGCTATAACTGTGAAAAAATCAAAAACTATATCTGCCCTATTATCAAAGGCTATAATTCTTATATCATCTCCAAAAAGTGCATAAGCAGTAGTTAAATTTATTACTACTGAGGTAAAATTGCTATTTAAAAATTAATATAACGTAGGATGTTTTTCCATTATTTTTTTTTCCTCACTTTCTTCTTCATCTTTAAAAATTTAATTTTGACTTTAAATTTATTTATCCCCAAATTTACTTTCTATTTATGCAAAGGAACTAATTTCTCCTTCATTTTTTTAACTTTCTATTTAGGATTCTTATCTTTAAATTTTCTAATCTTAAATTAATTAAGAAAGTTGAGGGTTTATTTTTTTTCGAATTTCAAGATAAGGGACATTTTAATCTACTTTTTTTTTTTTTTTTACTTTTTTTTTTTTTTTTTTACTTTTTTTAATTTCTTTAACTTTCTTCTTATTATTATTTATTTTCTTCATTTTTATTTTATAATCTATCTTAATTTTCTAATTTTTACCCTTCATTTTTAATTTCTATAAATTAATTTTTAGAATTATCTATTATATTTATTTTTATATTACTTTCAACTAATTCCTATTGGTTATTTTATAAAAGAATATCTTATTATTTACAATTTATACTATATTATTTGACTAAATTATTATTATTATCTATTGAAAAAAATTAAAAAAAAAATTATATATAAATAATTTATTTATTTTTAAAAAAAGGACCTTTATTTGATTATTCAGAAAAATTTTCTTATTTTTTTAAATTATAAAACATATTTATATTTTAATTTTCTAAATTTTTTATGTTATCACTTTATTATTTAAATTAATTAAGTTCTATTTTCATAAAATCTTATTCTATTTTTTAATTAGCCATACTTTAATCTGATAAAAAAGTAAACTTTATATTTAATTTTTAATTTTTTTTTATAAAGAAAATATGTGGTATTAATTACATTAACTAATTAAATTTATTAGCTTAAACATTCACTATCTTAAATATTATTTTACATTTAAATTTATTTTTCTTGTTATAAATATTAATCATTTTTTTAAGACTACAATAATAAATTACTTTCAGGATTTACTTTTAATGTACTATTTTTCTATAAAGATTCCTTTTATTGGTTACTTTTTTAACTTTTATTTTCATTATTATTTATTGCAAAAAATTTATCAGGGGTAGTGATTAAATTATTCATAGCAAATAAATAATCTTAAATTTCATCTTCTTTACAAAAATTACCTTCCTCAGTATTTATTTGCATATTTTTTTATTTTATTATATAAGTTATATATATAATTATAAGTATATATGTTATTTTTTTTTATTAATAATCATCAAAAAAAAATAAAAAAAATAAAAAATATATAAAAATTATTTTATTTTTATTTTTCACGATTATAATTAAATAATAATAAAATTAATAAAATTACTTAAAATTACTTAATTATATAAAGATAAAAATAAATATATATATAAAAAATTATATATATAAATAAATAAATATATATATATTTATATATATTTCTATATATATATATATATAAAAATTTAAATATATAAATACATATATATTAATAAAAATTTAAATAATATTATCAAAATTTAAATCTTAATTTATTAATATTTTAAATTATATTATTTATAATTAAAAAGATATATTTTAATAAAAAGTAAAAAAATATTATAAATGATTATATATATCTTAATTATATATTTAATATCATTATCTAACTAATAAAATTTATGTTAAAACTGTTAAATATGTGATTAGGTCACTACATAATGTTAAAAATGTAATTAAGGTTTTTTTTTATAAAATAATCAATGTATATAAATACTTCCTTAACATGACAATTGTTTAATAGTCTAAAATAATATGTAAATATAATAAAAAATAAAATAATAATAAAAAAAAAAAGATGTCAGTATTGCAAAATCGGTTATTATAAAAATAGACAAAACAATTGTGTATTATTTACAAGATCTACTTCTTCTTGTTCTTTGATAAAGTTTTTTTTTTTAATTAAAACAAAAAATACTTAATAATTTTTTTAAAAAAATAGTCATATAGGACCTACTGGTGATTGCTTAACTACTCAAGAAATAGCCATATAAACTTAAATTAACAATTAATAATTTTTATATTGTGAAAACCTAACATTATATAAATAATAATTATAATAAATATGCATGTTATGCTAAAATTATTCCCCAAATCCCCTTTATAATTGCGATTTATGCATTTTTGATTAAGTTTAATAGTAATTAAAATGCTTAAGGTGCGTATATCCTTATATATTGAATTAATATACTCTAAAATGTGAACTACCTATGAAAAATTGTTTAAGAATGTAACCTTTTTCTCTACAAACTAATACTTTTTCATGTGAAAAATGCCAAAGAGGTTACTATTTTGACCAAATACAATGTTCTAAATGCATATAAAACTGTATTGAATGCGAAAACAATTTTTCCTGTATAACATGTGAGCCATATTTAGTTTATTAAAACGAATATTGCCAAAAAGACATTAATTTATAATTTTTATTAAATATATAAACTTTAAAATAACTCTATTAGTCTATTTAAGTTCAATATAGTGAATTTACAGGAATAGAAAACTCGTTTCCTATATATGAATTGCGAAATATATAAAATTTTGCAAATAATTTTAAAGAATGTTTCAGTTCTTAACGATCTAATTCTTTTTATTAAACTTGTAATTGTTTTTAAGATTTCAAAGGAGCAAGATGTTAATTCGATATTACTAAAAAAAACTTTATAAATGAAAGATTAGATAATTTATGGAAAAGATTTATAAGATTATTTGATTAAAATTGGTTTAATAATAATGAAAATAGGGAATTTTTTTTAAAAATATTAGCTTTTTATGGAGAAAATGGAGATATTATGCAGGATATTATGCTTTAATAAATTAATAATTTTTTAGAAAATTCAAACTTTATTTAACTCTATTAAAACTTTTAGTAATTCGGATTAATAAGTAAAATATATTATATATTATATGTTATTTATTATATTATATATATATATATATTATTTTATATATATACATATATATATATTTACATATATATTTATTTTTTATTTAAAATAAAAGATTGGTTTACTCTCGAAAATATTGAATAAAAAATAAATTATGAATTTTTTATATATTTCTTAAATTAATATCTAGATTTTTTAAACAAATCATAATCTCAATTTTCCAATTTAAATTTTATTTTAAGATTAAATGACTTAATAAATAATCAATTATAACTTATAATTAATAATATTTAATAAAATAATCTCTAATCATATATTACATTCATAAAAACAATTAAAATAGAAATATATGCTAGAAAATATACAATAAATGCCTAATAAACGCCTTCGTTTTTTTCGTTAAATTCTCCTCTATCAACCATATTGCAAAACGACGCTAAAAACATCCTCTAATTTTATAATTTTGAAGAATTGTAAACCTAATGTTTATATACTTCATATGTAGATTACCCTTATATTTTTATTTCAAAACCTACCTAATAATACCTATCTTAAAAAAATCAATAACATAACAGTTTAAATTCAATTTTTTATTTATAAATAATCTAAACATCATACAACAGGTATAATAAAAATATATAATTTAATTTATATGTTTAAAAAATTATAAAGAAAAAAATATAAATATGAATATATATTAAAAAAATTAAAAAAAATAATATATAAATAATTATATAAATATATATATATATATATATATATATATTATTATTATTATATTTTTTAGATATTATAAATTGGATAATAATGTCAATTCTCCTATAATCACAGTTTAACTATAGTTCTAATAAAATTAATAAAATGATAAGATAAATTTCTCATTTAATACTTAATATGGTGGTTAATTTGCTATTCTTATTCCTTTATTCAGATATCATATATATTCTAAAAACGAGAATTAGATAACAAAAATTACTTGTAAAATTAAAGAAGGAAATTTATGGTCAGATTCTGAAATTCACGGTGTCCTCTAACATTTAACTTAGGTATGTGAATAGTATGTTATTTGTTTTTACGATTTTAATTTTGATTTTGTTAACGAAAAATAATTTGCTTATTTTTTGGAATTAATAGACCCTCCTTAAAAAACAAAGCCAAGTTTTTTTTTTGTTTTAATATAATTAAATATATATTATATATATAGATTTATTATAAAAATATGACTCTTCTTATTTTATTTCATCCGGATTTTTTATACCTTTATCAATCTTAATCATTTTTACTATAAGTATAATAGTATTTACATAGATTCCTGTTTTAAACTAAGGAAAAATACTCCGAAAAAAAATAAAAATGCAAGAAGAAAACATAAACTAATTCTAAACGGACTCAGAAAAGACTGAAAGAGAAAAAAATATAAAATAAATTTACAATATAAATTATTAAGAAGAAATTTAAATGGATCCTTTAATGTCTTTACATTTTTACAGTGTAATGCACACATAAAATATGTAGTATAAAATTCAAAAATTATCAATAATATCAATGTAATGGCTTTTTATGTCTACTATAATTTCAATATTTATATATTATTTAGAATGGGTAATTTATTAAAAAATATTAACTTTTTTATATTCTTTAATTATTTCACTGATTATAAATTATGTATATGGAGCATTATCTATTCTTTTTAGAATGGATAGAGATGGAACATAAAAGTATATATAATATATATAAATATATTATATTTTTTTTAATAAAAACAAGAATACATTATTCGTATATAATATTTTATATATTAACATTCATTTTTCTAATTGCAATTTAAATAAGTGCAATGGGCTTTTATGTAGGAGAAATATAATAAAATTGGCATGTAATAGGATTTATTATATTATTAATAATTGATAATGTAATATTTGATATAATTTTTTCAATAATTTTATTAGATATATGTAATAAAAATAAATAATAATTTTACTTAATTTCTAAAATAATAAGATTTAAAGGATTTTATGAAATATGAATAAAATGTTAAAATTATATAAATATATATAAATATATATATATATATATATATTTATATATTATTTATTATATAATATTTATATTTAATATTAGGTAATAATATTTATATATTTATATATTGATTTTTATATATTATTATATATATTATTTTGTAATCAATAATAATTATTTCAATTTATTTTATTATTTTACATAAATTTATCTAAGAGACTATCTAATTTATCTAAATCTTAACTTTTTTTAAAATCATACGTATTTAAAGATGTTTATTAATATTTTCCTTCATTTTTAAATGTTTCAATATTATATTTTTCTAATTCCTTTAATCTTTCTTCATTTTTTTATTTATTATATCTAAATCAAATCCTTAAGAATTTATATTTTTATCATTTTAAGAATAACTATTTATATTTTTTTATTTTTCGAATGCTTTAGAATCTCCTAAAATATTCTTAGCCGCCATATTTATAGCACTACCTACATTTTCTCTTTATATAATTTTTTCAGAGGTACCTATTCTATTTTAATATTATTAATTTTGCATTAAATTATCAATTTCTTTTGTAATTTCACTATTAATTGAAGGTATATACAAATTAGGATGAGCAATCTTAACTTTAAGAAACACCATATTAACCTAATTTAGAAATAGAAACATGTTAATTTTAAATTTTAAGTTAATCTAATATATCTAATGGAATAAATTTATTGTCAGATGCTAATGATTTTTGAATATATTATTATTATTACAAATTTGGTTATAAAATTTTTTATTATTCTTAATAATTTGATTATTGAATTTAAAATTATTATTATTATTATTGTTATTATTATTATTATTATTATTATTATTATTGTTTTGTTTATAATTAATCATCAATTTCATTATTTAGTGTGTAATTATTAAAAACATTTTAATTTGATTACATATATTTAATATCTTGATCTACTTCTATAAATTCATTATTTTTTTTATTATTAGCATTGATTCCTGGTTTATTCTTACTTAAAGCCTCTTATAATTATATTTAATATTATTTTTCTTATATTTATTTTTATTCATATTAACCTTTTAATTCTTAATACAATTTTTCTGCTTTATTTCTTTCTTCTATTGCTAAATTTGCTTGATTTTTAACTAATTCAATTTATTATTACATCTGTATTTGTTATTATTACATTTATAGACGAAGTTCATTTAACTATGGAAGAATATCATTTTATTAATTATATAATTAAATTTGTTGCTATTACTACATATATTATTATGGAATAATTATTGGAGGTGGCTAATATAATTAAAATCCATTTGCTGCCTAAGGAAATAAATATTAACCATTTTAAATATTAGATTGCGGATATAATTATTAAGGCATATTATTTGCATAAATTAAAGGAGTTTATTAAACTTAATTTAGTTATTATTATTATTATTATTATTATTATTATTATTATTATTATTATTATTATTATTATTATTCATTCATTTAAATATTATTTTATATTTAGTTTTCTTAATTATTATCATTTTAGTTTATTTTATTGTTTTAAGAATTTTATTCTTTTATTTAATTATATAATATATACGTTTTTTTTTTTTACTTTTATGATTTTTTAATTCTTCATTTTATTTTTATATGTTTTCTTGTTTTTATTTTTTTTAATTTAATTCTTCTTAAATTTATATTTTTATATTTTCTTATTCTTTTTAAAGTCTTTATTCTTCTAATTGTTCTTCTCTTTTTCTTTTATCTTCTTCTTCTTTTTTTAGTCTATTTTTTTCTTCAATTTACCTTTACAATTGTCTTTGATATTCTATTTTTTATTGGTGCTTTTTATTTATTTCTTATATATCACAATTTTCTATTTTCATAAAATTTTTAGTTCCTCTAATATGTTTACTTGAGTTATTATTAATTATCATATTATTATCATAATCAAGATTTTATATTAAATTATTTTAAATTTTTGTTGGTTATATATTTTATTACAAATCATTAAACAGTTGATTTTATTATTATGCATTATATTATTATATATTAAACTATTGTTTTTAATGTAAATCATTTTGTTATTAAATTTAATATTATTATTAAAAACTTAAATTTAACTATTATTATTATTATTATTCATATTATTACTAAATGTAAGGACTTTAGTTTTATTACCTATTTATATTATTTTTTTAGAATTATTTTTATTACTCTTATATTTCTTCATAATTATATGGTTATAATTGTTATTTTGCAATATTGTTTTATTATAATTATTATTAAGAAAACTTAAATTTATTATTTTCACTAGGAAAGTTTCCGTAATTTTAATTTTGATCTATAAATTATTATTTTTAAATATAAACATCCTGTTTGGTTTTTTCTTTTTATTTCATTTATTATTCTAAAATGTTTTTATATTATTCTTTTTTTACTCTTTATTCTTAGAATTCTTTTTCCTTCTATAATTCAATTATTTGAACTTTTTTTCTTTCATTTTCTTCTTCTATTTTTCTTACTACTTTTTCCTAATATTCTTAATATTTATTTTTTTCTTAAATCTTATATATAATATAAAAATAAAATAAAATAAACTTTTTTAAAAAATAAATACTTATTATTATAAAGCTTAATTATAATTTTTTTTTATTTCTTATTAATGATAATTAATATTTTTGTCATCAAATTAATTCTTTTATTATTATTATTTAAATTAATCCATATTATCTATATTTTCAATATTATTGTAAGAAACTGGATTACTTAAATTATTTTCTTTATTTATTTTTTCACTTTAATGACTGTTTTGAAAATTATTATTGATATGATTTAAATATTCTTCTTTTTATTCTATATTTTAATATGATTATTATTATTATTATTATTATTATTATTATTATTATTATTATTATTATTATTATTATTATTATTCATATACTTAATTGTTTGTTCCTGTTGTATTATCGGCTTATTCTTTTTTATATATTTTTTTTTATTTTTATGTTTTAAACCAAAAAAGAATAATTTACTTTTTAATCTTTCTTCTCTTTATTATTTTTTTTTTTCCCATATTAAATCTCTTTTTGATTTGGCTTCCATTTATATTTTTAATTCTAATTTTAAAATATATACTTATGTATATATAATTTATTTTTTAAATCTTATTTTTTTTTGTTTTATTTTGCTTTTTTTTTTTTTTTTAATAATAATCTTATTAATAATTTACATAAAATAAATAATATAAAATCATAAATTAAATAAATATAATTTTTATAGTTTTATCTATTCAATAAATAAATTTTAAAAGCAAGAATCTACTATGTAGCATATTTATACTTAAATGCCTATTTTCTATTGCACATTTGTAACATTTTTCCAAATTTTCTCCTGTTAATTATTATAAAATATAAGCCTTTCTATATGGATTTTCTTCGAATTCATTATAGGCTTAAATAGCATTTTAATTTGAGTTTGTTATTTAATTATCAAATGAGAAATCTAATAATTAATTATGAAAATTTTAAGTCATCTAAAACTTACTACTCATTGCCCCATTTACATCTACATCTTAGTAATACGGTGAAGAATATACTAATTTTCCTCCAAAATCATAATATGAAGTGAAATTTGTACTACTCATGAATAAATAATATTTTATTTATTTTTATTTTAATAATAATAATAATATTTTTTTTTTTATAATAAAAAATACTAATATTTTTTGGTAAAATAATACGATTATTTCTATATATTACCTCTCTTCCTAATTATAAAAATACATAATATATAAAATATATATAAAGTTAAAATATTTTATTAAATCTAAAAAAATAAATATTTAATTAAATTAAAAAATAAATGTTCAACTAAATTATTCCGAAAATGCTCCCTTCAACCCATAAAGGATCAAACGGTCGAATAGCAATAATAGGCGGTTGTTTAGAGTATACTGGTGCGCCTTATTTTTCCGCGATTTCCTCTTTAAAAAGCGGTTGTGATTTATCCCATATATTCTGTACAAAATAAGCCGCAATTCCCATTAAATCTTATTCCCCTGAATTAATAGTCCATCCCTATTTAAGTGCAAGTAACGAAACTACTGAAAAATCCGAAAAAATACATAAATAGCGGAAACTTTAGAAAACTTATTAAAATGGTAGAGTACATTTAATGCCTTTATTTTAGGTCCAGGATTAGGTAGAGATGAATGGATAGGAGAGATATTATCTGAATTTATCAAAAATAAAAAGGAAGGACAACTTTTAATACTAGATGCAGATAGTCTATGGTTTTTATTTAGTTAAAAAAATGAATAAAATTAAGGTTTTATTCCTAAGCTTAAGCTAAACTCCTCAAAAACAATACTTACGCCTAATAATGTCGAGTTTAAGAGACTTTATGAGGCTTTTTGTTCCTAATAGGACTCTTTTGATTATGAAAAAAATAATAATTTAATGCAAAATATTCTTTAAGATAATCCTTCATAATCTTTTATTTAAATTAATATTGATCATCCAGTAGTTTAAAAAACGGTTTAACTTTCTTAAAAATTTAATAATATTATAATTGTACATAAAGGCTTTTTAGATATTATAACAAATGGAAAAAAAGCTTTTTTAATTATGTAAAAATCAAGTTTAAAAAGATGTGGTGGATAAGGTGATATTTTAAATGGTTTATTAGCAGTTTATAGTTATTGGGCTACTTAAAGTATTATTTAAGAAACTTTGGGGATTAATAATAATGAGAAAGAGTTGATTGGGTGTATTTTAGCATGTTTAGTTACAAGAAAATCAGCTTTTTTGGCTTATTAAAAATATAAATATAGCTTAGTAAGTAATAATATAATTGATTATATAGGAGAATCTTTCGAATAAATAAGTGAATGTTAGGATATATTTATATCAAAGTTATGAATGATAATAATTTCTTATAAAAAATAAAAAAATATAATATATATATATAAATTATTATAAATTTATATAATTTATTTTTTTCATTCATAAATATTTTTATTTTATATAGATATTATTTTAATATAATTAGATTTATTTATAAAAATAAATATAAATATATATAAATATATATATATATATATATATTTATTTAGTATATATATTTTTAATATACATTATGATTTTTAAATACGAAACTAATTATAATAAAATTAAACCTTTTTTTTGAATAATATTTATTACCTCATTAAAGAGAATATAAATTACCTTTAAAAATAAGAATTTGGCGAAATAATAGTATTATCGCTATTTTTTTATAAACAATTGTTACTATAACTTCATTAATACTATATTCGATTAGAAGAGTAACTTTTTTATTTTTAAAGTATTATTATTTATAAAAGATACGATTAGGAATTCTGATAAATTTATTTAATTTAATTTTGGTTTATTTTTTTGGCAAAAAAGGTGTTCTGGAATTAAATTTTATGTATATTGCTATACATAGTATTGTAAAAACTACTTATAAAATAATTATTTGATAAAAAAAAAGATTACATCTTCTGTAATTGGTATAGTTTTCCTATTTTCTTTACTTGAAATATTATTCTAAAGTGTATATAATAAAATTCATATATTATAGATTCGATTTATATTTTTTTTATTTAAAAAATACATATAAAGGATGAAAATAATGATAAATTAATGCTTATCATTTTTTGCGTGCCTTACTTAGTCGATTTTTTAGCTGGTTTATGTCTTTTAAAGTTGCTTTTTATTATGAAAGAGAATGAATAGGAAGAAGTAAAAACTTAATAAAAAATTTAGGGAATTTATTTATTTATATAAATAGAAATTAATAGAAATTCCTTTTTTAGAATAATAAGATTAATGTGTCATTTGTTGTTTATAAAAAAGAAATACAGTTTTTTATAAATGCGGTCATAAAGTGGTTTGCTATTAATGTTCTATTAAAATAAATAGCTAATATAAGAAATTATGTCCTATATGTAGACATGAGATTGAAGATATAATTATATAATATGAATGAAATTAACTAATTACATATACTTATTATTAGATTAAAAATAGCTTTTAATTTATTATAAATAAATATAAAAAAATTGAGAGAATTATAATTTGATTTTGTTGATTTAAATAAATTATAAAAAAATAAAACATTTTAAATTTTTTTATTTTATTAAAAAAAAATCAAAAACCTAATTAATAAAAAATATATATATAAATATAATTTTTATATAAAAAAATAAATTTTTTATATTATAATAAAAAAAAAAAAAAATTCATATATATATATAAAAAAAAAAATAACAACAATTAAATTATTTTAAAAAAATGGATAATAATACATTTGGTTTAACAGGAGTTAATTTAACAAACGAATAAAATCAATCTTAATAAAACCTAAAATAATAACAATAAACCCAAAGAACTTCAAGGTAACAAACATCACCTTTACTAACACATAAAAACGTAAATAAATAATAAAATTTATATTAAAAACAATTAAAATAAGCAAGAATTCTAAAAAAGTATAAGTAAACTACCTTTAATTGAAATCAAAAATGCTCCTAAACAACCTATGTTAATTCAAAACGAAAGAGTATAATTAGAAAACCGGACTTAAACACACCTCAAATAATCCCAATCCGAAAGCAAAATCGAGAACTTGAGATATTTAATAGACCAGGAGAATATTAATTAAAAAAATAACTACAAAATTAACGAAACAACCAAAAAAGAAACTACAAGACCCATTCAGAAATCTAAAAAACTCAAACCAACTCTTTTCATAAAAGATAAGACCAAGAATTTTAAAAAATGAAAGAAAAGCGAAAAGTTTTAGATATTTACAAGTAATAAATAGTACAAGACTTCGATACATTATACGAAAAAGACACTGAAAAGAAAATAATAACTAAATTACAAAACCTTGAAAAAAAGCAAAAACTACAATAAGAATTAAAAAGAAACGAATCAATTCTTTCTAACGAATTAAAATCCTATAATACAATAAAATACGAAATAAAAAAAAAAAAACAAGAATACGATAATCTATTAAACTAATTAAATAACTGCGACTTCGTTTTTACTTAAGAAAAAGACCGTAACGAGCTTGAAAAGCTCAAATAAACTCAAGAAGACCTCGTTTAAAAATTAAATGACTCTTAAAATATCTAAATGTCCCTAAAACACATGAGCGATACCCGAAAAAAGCTAATTTTATTCGAAAAAAAGCAAGTAGAATAACTATATGAAGAATACCAAAAACAATGTAAAATATTAAACAAAAAAAGTGAAAAACAAATTTCTTTCAAACAAAAACTCGAAAACCTTTCCATTTAGTAAAAAAACTAATAAAAACTAAACAGTCTAGCTCTTCCAGAAAGATTCAAAGAACATCTAGAAGACTAACTAAGTCAATTTGAGGACAAAAGATCAATACAGGAAATTTTTAAGCATGAAAATAAAAGAAAAGAAGAGTAAATATAAAAAGAATAAATGCGAAAAAAAGAAGAACTAAAACAACAGAAACTAGAAAAGGAAAAACAAGCCGAAAAAATAAAAGCCGAAAAAAAAGTTATAGAATAAGATTTAGCTAATAAAAAGAAGAAAATTGAAGATTTACTTAAAGTATCTTTTGTATCTAATATAACAGCTTTAGAAGCTCATAAAAATTTCATGGAATAAACCATTTAAGAGCTAAAAGAATTCCAAGTCTATTTCTAGTCATAAATAGACAATTAAAAATAATAAAATTAATAAAAAAAAAGCCTTTTAGAAAATTTAAAATTCGTCCAAAATCAAAGAAGGGCTTCTATTTCTATTCAAGAAAAAGACGTAGAAAAAAGCGAGAAAATTCTTATTTAAGAAAATTCCAAACTACAAGAAGCATAATAAAAAGTAAGAAGACTCGAAAAAATAATTGACTAAATCTGCCTTGTATAATCTAGAATAAACTACTAATTATAACCTAAAAATCTCAAAAATAAAAACGCAGAAGTTAAAAGGGAGGAACTTATAGATTAAATAACCCTATCAGGCCTTAAACTAGAAAAAATAGTTGCCTTTTTAGCGAAAAAAAAAGACCCATAAAGAGTTGAAAGTATAAATACAGATGCTGATTATCACAAACCCCCTGAATATATAGGTATTAATCCTCTTAACTATACCAAATATTGGGAAAATTAAAATATTAATAACTTAAATGAAGATAAATTCATGTTTTAACAAAATGAAAATGACGAAGATCAATATTAAAATACTATTAGAAAACAAATCCTTGTTAATAATAACAGTAATCATATTAATAACAACACTAATATTAATAATATAATTAAATGAAAAAAAAAATCAATATAAATATGTTTTTGAAAAAAGCAAAACAAAGATTTATTAAAATAAATATTATTAACAAATTTATTTATTAATATAATTAAAAAAAATAAAATATATATATATAAATTATTATTTTCAATATATAAAAAAGTAAAAACTAAATAAATATGCATATATATATATATATATATTATATATATATATATATATATATATATATAAATCAAGATAAAGGATTTTAATTAATGACACCAATATTTCCCCTTGCAAGCCCTGCATCAAGCATAGAAACTAAATAATTCGCATATTCATGAGCTCCTCTTTCAAGTTCTTCTTATTTTCTTTTTTCTAATCTTCTATGATGTTTAATAGTTTCATTTTTTATTTTTTTTATTTCCTTTTTAAGATTTTTACTACTTTCTTCATTTTACTAAACCATTTTATCTGACTCTAATTTAATTTAATCTGCAATATCTAAATATTATTTAAATTTATTTTCAATAAGATCTTTATTATAGTCATCAAACTGCGTAAACTTCATCTTAAACCCCGTAACATAGTTTTTAGTTTTATAATTAAACGAAGTAATATACTTAGCTAAAATCGGCGAAAACTTTATCGGCATAAGGACCCTTTTATTCCTTACATTAGATAATTATTTATTTTAAATCGCTGGTAATTATTAAACTTAGTTATTATTTTAAAAAGAAACACTTTAATTTTCCATATTTTTTCCCCCCCCACTATTTCCATTTTAATCTAATCTTTTTAACTTACCATTATTTTCCTAAGCCAATATATTCCCCGCTCCCAAATCCAAATTCCATTGATTCCAGTATTTATTCGGATTCGATATTTAAATACCAGTAAATAACCTCGAAAACTCATTCAATAAATCGCTCTTTAAATCATTATCGAATTCGCTTCTACTTTTCGGGAACGCATAAAAAAACGAATAGAATACTGCCTAGGCTATAATATCGAAATACTTCTTAAAAAACATATTATTATCTACTTTATTTTCTATCGAAAGTAATATATTTACATAATTTCTAGCCAATCTATTCAAAAGACAACCTTAAATTTTCAAAAACCTATCTTTTTCATTAAAAAATTCCCCCTTTTCCTCATATTATTTTCTTAGCTTTTTCTCTTAAAATCGGCTTATAGCATACCAAAATGAATCACTTACAATCGCTATATTCTCCTCTAATGATAAATATCTCATCCATTTATCATATTCGCTCTCTTTTTTCTTGTTTTTGTTGTTTTCTTCGATTAACTATCCGTTTGCACCCCATTCCTCTTACTTTTTTATATGACGGGCGTTCACTATATTTTATATTATTCTCTTAAATTCTACTTGTAAAGGTAATTTTGTATACATTTGGCTAAAATCAGTTGGAAGTTCGGCCTTTTCGATATTATATATGTGACCTTTTTTCTTTTAGAAACCTAATTTGGATAAATCGTCTTAATTGCTCGAGTTTTAGTATTCGTAATCTTTGGTTTTTGTCTCGGTTATAAAGCCTTCGTTTTTGCTTTTTAATGATTCGAATCTTTGATATGCTTATTATTCCATTTATTAATATTATATTTAATGCTTAGTTTTATTATGTTATTTATATATTTTTAATTTATTTAAATATTTTTATTTTTTATTTATAAAATTAAAAATAAATTCTTAAATTTTTTTTTTTATTAACAATAATTCTCATAAATATATATATTTTAATAATTAATATAAATTTAAACAATATAATTTCATCTAAACTATATTTATTCATTGTGCAGATCAATTTATATAGGATTATTTTATTAATACATTTAATTAATAGGAAAAACTTAACTATTTACTTAATTACCTTATTAAGTACATAATAAGTACTTATCTCTAATTAAAGAACATCTAGTAGAACATAAATTATCTATAGAATGTGAATAACTTCTTATTTTTTCTGGACATGGAGTATTATAGATATTATCATTTAATTGAAACCCTTTATTTTATATATTTTTTATTTCTTCATTTAATTAAATATTCTATGTTTTATAAAATATCATTTTTTCATTTAATTCTAAAAAAATAATATTTATATATTAATTTATTAAATTTTTACCTGCAATTTTATCTCTTAAATTATGTTCATTTTAAATATAATGTTAACATTAAAAACATTAACTATTTTAATAATTATTCTTATGCTAGCTATTATCTTTATTAATTAACTGTAATTAATTTATATCTTGTTTCAGTTAATTATATCTTTGATTTAATTCATTATATTAAAAATCTTTTTTTTCTATTATTGATGTAAGATTATGAACATATTCGACAAATTAATTAATTTTATTAAGCAAAATGTTTATATAATTTTATGGATTTTAACAATTATATTAAAACTATTAATTTTAATTATTTCTTATATAATTCAAATTATTATTATTAAGCTTTTTTAATAAAAGTGAATTTGTATCATTTAAAACTTGAATTGTGCAATAATTTTCATCATTATTATTTTTTGAGAACTGCATTTATTTTTTTAAATAAAAATTCTTTTCTGTTATTAATAAATTTTATAATTAGTTAAAATATAAGTATTTACTATTAATAATATATAAATATAAAATATTATATTTTATATATATATATATATATATTTATATTATTATAAATATATAATTATGATTAATCATTTTTAATTAATAAAGCTATTTTATATATTACAATTATTTTATATTAAATAAATAAAAATTTATATTAATTATGATTTTAAGATTTTATTAAGATACAAAATATATATAATCTAATAATAATATAAATAATATTATACTTTTTTAAACCATAATTAATTAAATATAAAAAATTATTTAATTTAAATAATAAAATTAAAATAAATTTATTTTATTAATAAAAACTATAAACTTTCCTTATAAAATTAAAATATAATCAAAAATAAAATTAATAATAAATACATATATATATATTTTTCTTCTAATAAAATATTATTTTATTAATTTAAATATTTGAAAATAAAATAAAACATAAATATTTAATAAAATAAAACTTAAATATTTAATAAAAAATTGAATTTAAATTTATTTAATATTTTACAATTTCTTTTATTTCCTGAACACAGAATTTTTAAAAAACTATAAACGTCTTTATTTTAAAAATTTATACTGTCTATGTTTTTATAAAACGTAAAGAGAAATGTTACTAAAACTTTTATTTTAAATAATAAAAACTATTACTATTAAAGATAGTATTTAAATAAATTATTTTTTATTAATATTTTCAATCTTTAAAAAAATAAAAAAAACAATAAAATATAAATTAAAATATATTTAAAAATGCTAATTTACAAATTAATTTTCATCATAGTTTTTACAAGTAATCTTTTTCTTAAATGAAAATAAAATAATACTTAATTATTATAAAAGCATATTATTCTCAATAAAACTAGGATTTTAATATGTTATAAATCCAGAATTAAAGTAAATTTAAAAAATAGTTATTTCAACAAAAAAATAAATAATAAAATAATAAAATTATTATAGATTCTAATCATAATTAAGTAAAACATTCAATTATAAAAAGTAAAGTTTTAAAATAATAAAAATATAATTAAAAAATAAATAAAATTAACTTATTTATTAAATTCTTTTCTAATAGCAAATAAATAATAAGAACAACTAGCTTATAATAAAAAAATATAATTTTTATAAATGAGTTTATTAGCTATTTTTTTAATAGCAATATTCTCTTTCATAATATCTTTTGTTTTGTTATACGTAATATTATTTTTATTTAATTTTTTTTTTTTTTTTAAAAAAAAAAAGAAAATGAAATAATTTTTTTTTTAAATATTTTTAATTAAAAAGTCAAAAAAATGTAAGATGTTAGCAAGTTAAATTTAAAGTGAAATAGAATTACTCAAAAAATATAAAGAGACATAAGAAAAATTAAAACAATATGGAAAACTAAACTAATGAAAAAAATTAAATATATTGTATAAATTATATTAAAATAAATATTATATCTAAATAATAATATATTTTCCTTATTTCATATATTATAAATATTTTTTTATTAATTTCTTTATTCTATTTATAAATTGACTGTCTTCTGTTTGTATTTATTTAATAATAAATTTATATTATCAATAGAGTTATCGGAATCACTTTACTCTAAATCATCTTAAATGTTATCTTTAACCTTTATATTTTTTTAATTAGAACCTACATTTTAAACTTAATCATTTCTAAAAGAAACATTAATATTTTAATTATCGTTAAATACACTTTTTTTAAAAAAAAAATAAAATATTTTATTAATAAATAAACAACTAAGAGTTAATATTAATAAAATATATAATTTCTTACTTATTATTTATTCGATCATTATAACAATATTTTGTTTTTTTTATATCAAAATCTATATTAGAATTATCGATTTCATTATCGAAATTTTAATTTTCTATATTACTTTGTTTTTATTAAATAAACTATTGTAATCTTTTTTTTCTTTATTCTAAATGATCTTAATTAACATCTATTTCTATAAAAATTAATAATATTATTTTATATAAAATTATGTTTTAAAAATAACTTAATTAATTCTTTTTTTTACCTTCAAAACTTTTTTAATATTTTAAGTTTTTTTCATAATCTTCATATTATTTTTATTATAAATAAGGCTTTTATTAAATATTAGTTTTTTAATATTATAAGTTTTCGTTAGAATCATCTAATTAGTCTATATTAAGGTTTTTTATACAGACTTTAAAATCTATTTATTTCCTAATTAATTTTAAATATATACATGTTCCTAATCGGATTTCTTCTCTTAAACTTTAGAATTTTTAATATCTTTACTTAAATTATGAATTTATATCTATTAATTATTTAATTAGACAGTAAACTATAACAAAAAACATATAATTATTATATATATATATTATATAAATTACTTAGTCTATTTTTTCATACAAAAATTCTATTTATTTATTAATCTTTTTCTCTATTTAATTTATATTGGTAGAATTTTAAGGAATCGTTTCATTTTTTTAAAATTATTCGATTTTTTCCATCATTAAATTAGTTACATGTTTTAAATCGAGAATATCTTTATTGCATTTTTAGATATTTACAATGTAATTTTAATCAATTTAATTAAATGATTAATTATGATTATTATTTATAATTCTTTCAGGCTATAAATTATCTTAATATAATTCTTTATTTTAAACTTAATTTATCAATTATTTGATTTTTTTTTAACTATAATCAAGTATTGTTTCAATTTCTTTTTATTTTTGATTATATTTTTTATTTATTTAGTTTTCAAAGTAAATCTATTATTTATTTGTTTTTTTTTTTTTTTTAAAAAAAAAAATTATTATTTTATATACAAATCTCTCTTCAACATCAAATTTTGAATCTAATACTTTGCATTTCATATCAATATCAATATAAATTTTATTTTAAAAATTTTTAAAATCTTATTCCTAATATAAATATGATATATTTAATAAAATAAACAAAAAAAATTGGTAATTTAATTAACATAATTATCTAAACAAGTTTAATAAAGCTAATTTATCTTTGTTAAATTTTCACATTTTTCATTTATCCCTTCTACTTTTTTTTCTATATTTTCTATTTTCTCTTTAATTTTATCATTATCAACAATTGAATCAGTAAATTTTTTTAAGCATTATTCCAAAAATTATATATAATTTTCTTTATCAGTACAAAATTCTTTTTTTTTTGTATATATTTAACTATAAGTTTTAGCAGACATTTTATTTATTTTCAAACTTTAAACTAAACGAAAAAAAAAAAAAAATTATATTGAAAATTATTTAAATATAAACAAATAATATTAAATATAATTTAAAATAATTATTTATTTCAAAATAAAAAATAAATATTTAACCATATTTTTTTTTTTTAAAAAAAAAAATAAGAATATAATAACAATTAAACAATAAAATAAAAAATATCAAAACATATATATAATAATAGCAAATCACTTTAAACCTTATCCAAGTCTATTTAATAATGAAGACTTATATTATTCGAAATCAGGTGCATTACCTTCAACTTCTTTTCTTATTAATTTACTAGCCCACCGCCTTTCCGCATCTAATAAATAAAATAATAATAAATAAACAAAACATAAAAATACCTTTACAAACATCAGAAATATTTCTTCCTGAAAAATTATCAGACATTTAGGCCAATTATTATAATTAGTTTTAATTCAATTGTTTAGCATATCTTTTAAAAATAGCTTCTCTTGAAAGAGTATCTGGATTTTCAAATTTAATAGAAATATCGATTCTAGAAAGCATAGCTGCATCCAAATCTTATTTTCTATTAGTCGCACAAATCAAAAGAACATCTTAATTACTTTCAAAACTATCTATTTTTCTTAATAAAGTTGATAAAATTCTTCTAGATGCTTCATGCATATCAGAATCTATAAAATGAAAATATTAAAATAAAAATAAAAATAAATATTAACAAATATATATGAATAAAAAAAATATATATATTTAAAAATATAATATATATATATACATATATTTATATATATATATATATTATAATATTGCATTTATTTTTATAATTATTATTTTTGATATAATATTTAAAATAATTATTTTATATAAATATACCTCTTGATCCTGCTATTGCATCAATTTCATCAATAAAAATTATTGTTTTACCTAATTATTTACAAGCTTCCCATATATCTGATAATTATTTTTCTGATTCTCCGTAAAACTTAGACATAAAAGCTTCTAAAGGCATATAAATTAGAGGAATATTAACCTATTATGCAATTATTTTTGCTGAAGTTGTTTTTCCAGTCCCTGGTGGTCCTTCAAATATTACAGCCTTAGGTCTATTAGGTTCTTATTTCATTCTTGTAACATTTGTAATTTTATCATAAATATCAGGATATTAAAGTGATAAAAGTACTGTATCTTCAATATCTCTTTTTTACTATTCATATCCTGCTAAATAATCCTTAAATTATATAATTTAATTTAATATAGTATTATAAAATACCCAATCTAAATCAGAATTTTTTTATTCTGGCATAAATACTGTAACACCTAATTAATCTAATTTCTAAAGTAATTATTTTATTCCTTTTTATTAAAATTCTTTTCTTGTATTTTATTATGTTTATTAATTTTTAAATCTTTCTTTTGCAAAGTTTAACTATTAAGGTTTATAAGCTTCTATATAACAATTTAAAAATGCTTAAATATCTAAATCACTTATTTCATCATTTTTTTCTAATGTAAATTTAAATCCAGGTCTATCAGCCATCATTTCTCCACTTATGAATATTGTTCCATTTGTAATTAATTCTATTTTGTTATAGTTTAAGTCAAAAAAAAATTTACATATATATATATATATAAATATAAAAATTTAATATAAATATAAATAATTATATATATAAATATATATATATATATATATATATATATATATATATATATATATATCTGCTTTTCTTAGTTCCTGAACATTATTCGAAATCTATTTAAATACTTAAAATAGTTTTTTCTCTTACTGTATTTAAATTTTTTATTTTAAAATTATTTTCATCTTTCTTTTTTTCATATGTATCTAATACTGTTATTAATAATTAATATATATCACATATTCTTTAATCGATTGTAAAATCTATTTAATATTTGCTTCCTCTAATATTATATCTTTTTTTTATTTTTATATTGTATTTTTATTTTTAAAATAAAAAAAATCAACCTCACTTCTGGAAAAAACGCAATTTATCCATATTCTTTCTTAAGCTAAACTATTTATGATTCTATTACTTTTTTAGCTTTTGATATAACTATATCTTCTATAGCTTTTGTTTACTTATTAGAATATATTTATAAACCAAAAATAATTAAGCCTGGGAATATAATACGGTTTTTATTTTGATATTTTTAAGGAATTTATAATGCTTTCTTTTTTAAATTTTTTAATAACAAAAATGGAATATTTAATCTTTTAATAAATATATTCATTTTTTATTTATTTACTTTTATTTGTGTTAAATCTTATTTTATTTTTTTAATATAAATTAAATATTTAATAATTAAAATAAAAAATTGAATCAAAAGAAAGTTCTAAATATTTCTATGAATTAAAATATTCTTATATTTATATTTTATAAATAATTATTCATATTTAGAAATTAAATATTTTGGATTTATTATATAATTTTATTTAATAAAATTAAAGTTCTAATTTTTAAAGAAAATTCTATATCTTAAATAATTAAAATAAAATTATATCAAAGTTAAAATTAGATTTAATTTTAAATTAAAATATAAATATAAAAATAAAAAAAAAAAAATTAAAATTAATTTAATTAAAGTTTCTAAAGTAATATAAAATTATAAGTTTTATGTAATAAAATTTTATTTTTTTTCGTGCATATTATTTTGAAATAAATTAGATATATTAAAATTTATGAGAATATTAAATAATTTTCTTTATAAAAAAAAATTAAAATTAATAAAATAAAATAATCTAATGATAAAAATATAATATATATTTACTTATTTTATATAATATTATTATTTATTTTTAGTTTTATGTTTTGCAATGTTTTTTATTGGTTTATTTGTAATTATTTTATAATTAAATTAATATAATTAATATATATTAATAAATATATTAATATTTAAAATAAAATGTAAAAATAAATATATATAAATATATATATATATATATATATATATATATATATATATATACTTCTATATATATTTTAGTACCAATAATAAATAATTTCAATCTATAATAAAGAAGCGAAGAAAAAAAATGCATATTTAATCAAAAAAAATGAAAAACTATAATCAATTATCAATTAATATAAAAGCTCTCTATTATAAATTTAAAAATAAAATAAAAAATAATAAACCTTGATTTTAGTATAATTGATTTTATAAACAAATTTTCAAACTATAATTATTTATACTGTAAAGAACATAATTTAATTTTAAACTAAAAACTATTTAAAGGAATAACACAAAGTAAAAAGAGTATAATTATTAAGAAAATTTATTTAGAATGTTGTTAAATGATATGGAATAAAAATAAATATTTTATTCAATTTAAAATCTCATAAAGCATTTTACTTGTATATAATAACAAATTTGATCAACTATAAATGAAAATGGAATAATATATTTTAATTGTAAACATATAACAAAAAAAAATTAAGAAAAGGACAAAAAATAGGCGATAACAAAGACAAATCTAAATTGAAATTAAAAAAAAAATGAAGTGTGTGGTGTGTGTTTTATATATTCTATTATTTTTCATCTTTTAGTTATAAATATATATAGATTTATCATTAAAAAAATAAAATATATATTGACAAAAGATTATATTTATTATATTTTTGAAAAAAAAAAAAATATATCTTTATATATATAAAGATAATAATAAAATTTATAAATATAAAAATATAATATAAATTAATGACAATTGCGATATCCATTACTTTCTATAATACAAAGAAATTAAACTAAAAAAAAGTTATTTTACAAAAGAAATGCTTACAAATGTTAAACTAATTATATTTTTTTATTTAATTAATCTTGTTGAAGACCGAAAAGTTAGATTTTATATGTATTACTTTAATGTGTTATAGAGTTTTTGTATATTCGTTAAATAGGTTTTTTTTTTTAAAAAAAAAAAAATCTATAGTTCATAATAAAAAGAAAGGGCAATTAGTAAATACTATAAATTAGAAAGAATCACAATTAAATTTGAAAATTAAATAATTAACTTAATTTAAAGATAAAAAAAAAAAATGTTGGTCAATAACTTTAACTAAAAAATACTCTAATTTATTTTATTTCAATTAATAAATATTGTCAAAACTATTTTTTATATTATTTTTGAAATAAAATGTAAACGAATATTTTTATCATATTTTATTTATTTTTTATTAAAATCAATAAATTCCTTAAAATAATAATTCAATTATTTTTTTTGTAGATAATCCAAATTAGTAAGACGCTTAAATTTTCTAAAATGGATTGCAAATTTTTTAATTTAAAAAATAATTATTGTTTTGAAAATAATGGAAATTTTGATTAACAATATTTTATTTTGTAATAATTATAGCCATCCCTAATAAACGTATTACGATTATTCTAATATATATTAATCTTAATTGTTTTTTATATATTCATCATTTATTTAATAAACAATATTAATTTATTATTTTTATTATATGAACTATATTTTTTTCCCCAATATATATAATAAATATTAATCTTTTCTATTATCTTAAAATTAATTAAAAATATAGATAAATAAAAATTAATTTTTATTAAAAAATCATAAATTTTTAATTAATGCAAGAGTAGTTGGAAATTCAAATAAAGAGTATAAATAGTTAGTGTTAATATATATTAATAGTTCATACTGTTTCTTTATATTTTTTAAAAAATTAAATTTAAACAAAAAGTTATTAATTTAAAATATTTCCAAGTAAGCAACCAATAATTCGTAAATAAAGTAAACAAAAATTTTAAATAAATTATTAATTTTAAAAAAGAAAAATAATTAGTTGAGCTTTTAAACAATATTAAAGAAAAAATAAAAAATTAAATATATATGAAGAAAAAACAATTTAATAAATATAAATAACAAAAAAGTAATAAAAATATATTTAGATTTATAAATTTCTAATACTAATTTATATAAAAAAAAAAACACAAGATAATATAATAATTACAAAAAAAAAAAAATACTTTAAATTTAAAATATATAAAAAATTATTAAAAGATAAATAAGAATTAAAAATTGAAGAAAATAAAATAAAAATAAAATTATTAAGAAATAAAATCAAATAAAATCAGTTTTTAGTAATTAATTAAAAAATTAATCAAATAATAATGGAAATATTAATTTGGTCTTTTAATAATAAATAAAAGTAGGTTGTTAATTAGAAAATAATTAAGATTCATTAATCCAACTTATTTTAAAATAACATTTTCCTTAAAAATTTATGTATCCAATTATATTATAGGGAATATTAATCTAATGTTAACCATAAATTAAGTTTAATTAAATATTTTAAATTTAGTAAAGTTGATCTAATATTAATCTTATAAAAAAATTATATTATTAATTTATTAAAGAAAAATAATAAAATAAAATAAAAATAAATATATATATATTTATATCTAAAATAATAATTAATAAATATATTAATTTTATATTAAAATATGTTTATAAATTAAAATTATATTTAATAAATTTTATATTTTAAGCATTTTTCTTAAAATAATTTTTTATTTAAATAATTCTTATAAAAATTTTATATTAATTTATTTTTGAAATAAAAAAAAAAAATTATAATAATTTATTTTAGTTAAATTTAAAATATTAATATTATATTATATTACTTTTGCTAGTTTAATATATTTAGCTCTGTTAATTTTTTTTAATGTTTCTATTTATTATTATGTTTTTAATTATCTAAAACATTATATAATTTTTTAAAATTTTCTTATTATATAAAGTTACTCTTTTAATCATTTTATATTTCATATGATAGTTACTATTATTAATATGTTTTATCTAAATATTTTATTTTATAATATAAAAAATAGAATAAACAAAATAATTTACTTTCATAAGCTATTTAATTATAATATTAATTAAAGGTATCTATTTAAATGTTTTTGTCATTTTTTATTAGAGCTGAATTCGAAATATTATATAATTCTTAATTAAATTAATCATTATTAATTAATTCAATTGAATTATTGTTTTATTCATTTTCATTTTATCCAATTTGATAAAAAATAAAATCATATATTTGACTTTTATCATTTAAAACTTAGTTTTAATTATTATTTTAACTTAGTGATATATTTAATTATGAGTTACTCTCAGTATTAATTAATTTTTTTTCATTTATAATCTGATTTTTATTTTATTTTTCAACATTGTTCTATATGTTCTAGTTTTCATATTTTATACTTTATGTTTCATATAACAAGTTTGTTTTTTAATTTTATTCTTCATTTCTAATTCAAAAAAAATATATAAACTTTATAACATATATTATTTTTTAGCATAATTTATTTTAATTTTTTCTGTATTTTTATTTTTAAAAAAAAAGAACTCAATCAAAAAAAAGTCTATAATCAATATTTTCTCGCATTTTTTTTTATTCAATTGTGTTTTTTTTAAAAAAAAAAATCACAGAAAAAATTAAAATAAAAAAATTGAAAAGTAGTATTTGAAAACCTAAATTTTTTATATTTTGTCTATTTTAATTTTATTTTTTTTGTAAATAGATAAAAGAAAATTAATATTACCATTTATCACTAGTTTATTTTTGTAAAGTAAACAAAGACGAACATAAAAATTTTGTTGATTTTCAAATAAATATTTAGAAAAAAAATGAATTTTTATTATTTACTTTTATTTTTGGTAATCACTAAAGTTTTTTTCGTCCTAAGAAATTTAGATTTTTTATTCCTCTAAATTAAATAATAAAAATTTAATATAAAATATTTAGCATTTTATTATAACCTTATAATTAATTTAATAACTCTTTTTTAGTTTTGATTAAGAATTTTTAATTTTATTATATTTTTATACTTCTTTTTAAATTTAAAATAGATGGTTAGTTTATTCTTATTCTTATTCTTATTCTTATTCTTATTCTTATTCTTATTCTTATTCTTATTCTTATTCTTATTCTTATTCTTATTCTTATTCTTATTCTTATTCTTATTCTTATTCTAATTCTTATTCTTATTCTTATTCTTATTCTTATTCTTATTCTAATTCTTATTCTTATTCTTATTCTTATTCTTATTCTTATTCTTATTCTTATTCTTATTCTTATTCTTATTCTTATTCTTATTCTAATTCTAATTCTTATTCTAATTCTTATTCTTATTCTAATTCTAATTCTTATTCTAATTCTTATTCTAATTCTTATTCTTATTCTTATTCTTATTCTTAAATTAAAATAATTTGGCTTACATTCTGAAATTAATTTTACTTATAAATAATAAAAAAATATAACTATACTAAGATCTAATTAATATATTTAATACATTATTAATAGAGTCAATATCTTTTTCAACAATTTCTAATTCAATTTCTTATTGTTCAACATAAATTTCTATATTATCACTTTAATTGAAATTTTCAACAGATTTAAAAAGCGAATTAGAAAACTCTTTTAGATTTACTTCTTAGCTTATATTTTGTTATTCGCTTTTTTAAGTTATATTAAAAATATCATTTGCTTTAAATTTATAAAAAAATATAAAATTTATATTTTTTACTAAAAAAAAATCCTTATAATTAATGATTATTATCACTACTTTAAACATTTAAATTTAACTAGCTAATAATATCGATGAAAATAGTTTCAAATTCACTAATATTAATTAAATTCTAGTTTTAACAAATTTTTATCGCAAGTTCATCATTAAAAATAACATTCGAAGATTCAGAAAGATATTCTTAATCATTTTAATCATTATCTTCATCTTCATCATCTAAATTTTAATTTTAAAATTGTTATTAAAATAATTTTTAAAGAAGAATATTATTTTATTCTTAAATAAACTCTTCTTAAAATTAAGCGTTTTCATCTTTTTTTATTATTTATAAATCAAGGCTATCATCAGAAAGAATAAGAAAATTTTATTATTAAGGATAGAATTTTTATTTAGTTTATGAAACATTATAAATATTTTAATTATAATTATTATTATTATTATTATTATAGTTTTTTTTATTATTATTATTATTATCCTTATTTAATTCTAATTCATTTTAATTATTATTTACTTAATCATTTTCTTTTTTTTATATATAGTTTGCATACTTTTATATGTTATTAATTAAATTTTAATTAAAATTTAAATTAATAGCAATATTATTATTTATATTTGTATTATTAAACTTTATTATATTTTAATTTGTATTATTTTTATTTTTTTTATTATTATTTAATTATATTATATTATTTTTTACTTAAATTTAAGCTTAATTATTTTATTCTTCTTATTATATTTTAATATTTTTATCAGCTACTTTTTTTTATCTTAAATTTTCTTATTTAATTATTATTTTTATTAATGTTTATCTTTATTTATTTTCTTTTACTTCATACTATATTATTTCTTTTTGAATTTATTCAACATATCTTTTAAATTCGACAAGTGTTCAATTGGTTCCCATGTATTTTAGTCTTCAGGGTATCCTTCCCATTTAATTAAGTAATATTTTTTTAATTTTAAAATTTGACATCTCGAATAGCTTCAACTACATATTCTTGATCTTCTTCCTCATCTTGTATAAACTATATTTATTATATTTGTTTTTTGTTTGCATTTTTCATTTTCCCTTTAAATTATATAATATAATAATATATTACTAAATAAGATTTATTTTTACAAACACGATATTTTAATTATTTTTATCAATTATATATTAAATTTTGTCTATAAATAATTAAATTATTAATTTTTTTTTAATTTATATGTAAATATTTATTATAATTTGTTATTTTTATTTTTAAATATTTTTTTTATTATATAAAAAATATAAATATATAATTTATTTATAAATTTTTTTATTTTAGTTGTGTTAATATAGTTATTTTACTAATTATTAGAATTTATTTTAAATTAAATTATTAATTTATCATATAATATAATAATTTAAATTATTAGTTTTTAAATTTTTGTTTAATTATGATTGTAATATTTTTTATTTAAAATATTACTTTTATTTTACTTAATATATAATTTTTTAGTTTTTTATAAAGATAATTAATATAAATAATTTAATTAAAATAATATATATAAATATTAAAATATATATTTATATTATATAAAATAATCAAATTTTAGATTAATATATATTATTGAATTTCTTATAAATTAATATTTTTTTTATTTTATAAAAAATTATTTATTATGATAAGTAAATATTAAGGAATTTTAAACTATGGTTTTCATTTATTTTGATTAAAGTTTTTTATATCACTTTTAAAAAGTTTTTATTATTAAAATTATTAAAAAGTATATATTATGTAATAGCTACTAACTATTGTAAATTCTAATTTAAAAACTCTTTTTGATTATTAGTTTATTCCTATTAACTTATATGATATTTAACGACAGTATACTAAGATTAATAATATATAAAATTTCTTGAGTATACTAAAATTAATATTTATAAAAAATTTTTTAGGTATACTAAAATTAATATATATAGAAAATGCGTTAATATATTTATTATGACGAATATATATATAAATTTTTATATTATCGTATGTCTTATACAAATAAAATAATATCTATAAAAAATATATGATTTAGGGCTTTGTTGTCAATAAAATTGAGTATTTGCATGTATGTTTTCCAAAAAATTAAGCCTCACAAAATCACAAGTCCAAAATATAGATTGACAATTTTTGTTAAAATTAAATACTTTGAAAAAAATGTGAGTAAAGCATATTGTTTTATCCTTTACCCTTTACCTTTATTTAAAAAATTAATATTTTTTTTAAAAAGTACATTGTAATAAATATTTTTATAAAATAATTATAAGCATCTAATAATATATTTAATAAATATTTTTTTAAAAAAAATTAAATAATAATAATATTTATAAGTATCTAATAATTTTACATAAATTTAAATATATAAAAAATTAAACAATATAAAATATTATTATAATTATAAAAAAATGAAAAAAAAAAGTTGTAAATAATATTAATATAATAATATAAAAATGTATTTAGTGGAGATTTATTATATATATTTTTTTATTTTATTATGTAAATATATTTTTATAATTTAATACTATTTTTTTTCTTCTAATATATATTAAATTTATAATAGACTATTTGTCTACTAATTTTATACGTTTTAATATGGCTTTAATTTATTTTGTAATAAACTTCAAAACATTTTAAAAATATTTTAAAATAAAAATTTAAAATGAATTAATTTCTTTTAAATTTTTTCATATGATAGTTTAAAATCAGTATTATAAATTTTATAAAAAATTTAGAATATAATTTTGCACATTAAGCTATCTATATGCATAAATAATTTCTATTTTTAAATGATAAATAATAAAATAAACTTTTAACATTAACTCTTTATATATCGGAGATTTTATAATAATAGGTTTTTAATACCGTGCCATACATTTTTTTAAAAAATAATGTTGATATTTACTAAATTATAACGAAAATGTTATTTGGCTTTTATATAAAAAAAAAAAAAAAAATTTCATCAGTTTTTCTTATACAGTTAGATTTAAAAAAAAATAAAAAATATTACTGAAAAACTTATAATTTGTAAAGATAATTATATCAGAATTCAATGTGTAAAAAATATAAAGAGAAAATAATTTTTTAGATGAGGTAAATTTAGTTAGAACTATAATTTTTTAGCATCTAATACTTCTAAAGAGCCCTATAAAAATAATATTAATAATTAAAATATAAACAATTATATTATTTATAATAAAAAATTTATTAAATACTTAATTAAAATGCAATTAAATTGATATTTAATTTTGTATTGAATATGGAATTATACCTATATAAAATTTAATAAATGTTAATGAATGCAGAGATTAATTGTTGTTCACTAGATATTGTAGTTTTAGAATTCGGATATGTATCAAATGTTATAATTCTAAAAAATTAATGAATTTTAATTTTTAAAATGGTATTTATTCTTAATAAAAATTCCAGTATATACTTTTAATCTTAAATTTAATAATAATAACATTTATAAATAAATTAATTTGAATTTTATAACCAAGAAATATTTAAGTAAATAAAAAGCAAACATATTAAATTATTAAGCATTAAAATAACCATTATTACAATTAAAATATAGACATATTATGTTTTTTAGGTGAAGTAGTATAATTTATTGAATCTTGTTTTAAATAATATTTAATTGAAGAAAGAGAATTAATTAAGAAATTAGATTTATTTTTGGATTAAAAAAAAAATAATCAGAAATTAAAAAAGAATAAACAATCCCTATTTTATGACTATCAAAGATTATGAATAATAAATTTTATTTTTTATGCAGATAAAAAGCAATTTTTTATGAAAAAATAAATAATAGAGAATAAAAAAATAAAATAAAATACCATATTTATTTTAATTCATTATTAAAAAAAAAAATATATATATAAAGATTAAAAATAAAAAAAAGGAAAAGGAATTTTTAAAATTTTTTTTAAAAAAAATTGCGGATAAAAATTAAAAAAGTAAAAAATTAAGGTAACCACATACAAACAAATCTAATAAATTACGCATACGCTCGCTTATACTTGGTGCCTTAAAAAATTTCGAATCTATTACAACCTAAGCCTGTGGAAAAGCTAATTCTATGCTTTCCAAATAAATAAAAATTTTATTTAAAAAGGAACTTATTGAGTTGACTAATATTGATCATAATCTTACAGAATGCAATGAAAAAAATTATCAATAATCTATTATCTTTTAATACTTGTTAAAAAGGGGTTCTATATTCTAATTAAATCATTAAAAAAATAAAGACCATCTAAAGAAAATGCTTAAAATCGCGAAAAAGATTTGACCACAAATAAAACAATAAATCTGAAAAATACGTTTAGTAAAAAACTTAGAAAAATGATTATTCAGTAAATTCTATTAAAGAATAATAGAGCCCGAAATAATAATCTAATATCCCAGCATCAAAAGAAATATAAAAACGAAAAAAGATTAGAGATTACACACTAAAATGAAAAAGAATTTAAAAGAGAAAGATCTATGAGCAAATTAAAATAAGAATTTAGAGAAAGTTCTAGAAAAAGATAACTTGATAAAAAGTTTAAAGAAAACAGAGAAAAAAAAAAGATGATAAATAATAACTAAAGAGAACATTAAGTTAATAGAAGGTTCCAATCATCATAAAATTTTGCTATATTTCAGAACAAGTCATCAAAATGACAAACAAACAAACAAAAATTAGTTATGTTTACAATATAAAAATAAAATAGATAACTAAATTAATAATCCTCAATTATAATAAAACCATAGATAATAATATATATATATATATACAAATAAAAATAGAATTCAGACAAATTTTAACATTAATAATAATACAAATAAAGTAACTAATTAAATAAAAATTTTAAGTACAAATATTAGATCCATTAATAATAAAGTTGAATTACTCTTGCACAAAGTAATATAATACTAAATTGATATAATCATTTTAACAGAAAGATGTTTAAATTAAAATAAATTTGTTAATTTAAAACCCTATATTTCGTTTGATTATTTTAGAAACATAACTGAAAATTGAGGTGGAGTTTTTATATTAGTCTACCCATCATTATAAATTTAGAAATTAAAACTTAAATTTAAGAATTAAAAAGAGTTATTATTTATAATTAAAATAATTATTCTTTATTAATATTTGGAGTATATTTGCCCAACTACTCATTAAAAGCATACTTAAGCTAGAATTTTTAGAAATAGAATAAATTATTAAACAATATACTTCCTCTTAAATATTAATATATGGAGGCTTTAATCTAGGACCAACCTAAATAAAAAAATTAAAAATAAGTTTTTATAAAAATATAATTTAGAAATATAATTGAATAAATAATTGTTAATAAAAACTTAATATTTTAATCATTAGTTATTGAACTTATTGGAAATAGTGATCACAAAACAATAATATAAACAGTTAATTTAAATTAATAAATTAAAAGAAAAAAAATATAAATTTATAATAAAAATATTGCAAAATAACTATTTTATTCATTACTCAACGAAAAATACCCTTGAAATTATATATATATATATATATAAATATGCTGTTTTATATAAATAATGTATAAAGAAAATTAACTAATTAGTTAATAGTAATAGTATTTATTATGATTTATTTTAAAAATCTACGACATGATAATAATATATCAAATAGAAAAAACAATTAAAATATTTTTCATGGTGTAATATGTAGGCATATTTTTCAGAATTTTTAAAAACTAACTAATCATAATAATTTTGGATTCAATGTAAAAAAAAAATTAATATAATAATAAAAAGAAAAAGTAATAACCGATAGATTGTCTATATACTTAAGAAAAAATACTATAAGGAGATTAATTAAATGAATTTTTATTCTATTATTATATTTAACATTTTCAAAGTTAGTTGAGTAAGTAAAATTTATATTAAATTAATTTTCAAAATTGGAAATTTAATAATTTGCCTAAGTTCTCATTTAATATACCTATTTTGATAGAATTAATTTCCGATTATATACTTGTTGAAATAAAGGATAATTAATTAATGGAATAAGAAAGAAAATAATTCATATAAAATCGTTTAAATTACATTTCAAATTAATAAAAATTTCGTATTCATTTAACTGGCAGATTAAATATAAGAGCAATAGCAATATCCTCTCCCATTAAAAATTTTTTAGAACTATAATTGATTCAAAAATTATAATTATATATCTATAAAAATATATGAAAATCATAAACAGGTTTTGTTAGAAAATTAGGAACAGAAGTTAATTTATATAAGCTGGGAATATAATGGAATATCCATAAATAATATGAAAAAAGTGGCATATTATTCATAGACTTTAAAAATGCGTTTGATTATGTTCCTCATAAAATTCTTATAGATATAATTTAAAAAAATATATTTTTAATTAAGAGGAATTTAATCTATTCAAATTTATATTAAAAAATACTTATATATAAATAGATAATAAATTATTTAGAATAACAAGAGGCGTACCCCAAGGTTCAATTTTAAGTCCTACACTATTTAATATTTTTATTGATATATTGTTTTCATAACTACTATAAGAAAAAAATATTACGAGAAATAATAATTATTTATGTTCTTTTATGCTGATAACTTAGCGATTTTTTTAAAAAATTTATAATAGCTTTTTTTATAATTAAAAAATTAGAATAATGGTCAACAAACAATTTAATGATTATTAATAAAAAAAAATCAGGAATAATATTTATTAAAAAAAAAAATTAAATCAATAAACAATTTCAACAATATCCAATTATTAAATCTTATAAACAACTAGGAGTTATAATAAATAAAAAATTCTCACTAAAAGAACACTTTTAAGAAATGAAAAAAATAATAAATATTGTATACTAAAAAATAAATTACTTAAATAATAAATGCATTAGTTTCGAAAGTAAAATTTTACTATGCAATATAATTAATTTCAGTATACTTAATTATGGAAGTGTTCTTTATTAATTTTTAAAAAATTCATATTAAGCATAATGGGAAAAATAAGTCTTTTAATCTTTTAAAAAAGCAATTGGGTTTAAAAAAAACGTAAAATATTAAATTATTGAACAACTAAATATAAAAATTTTAAATAAACAACATAAGTCATATAAAAAATTAAATTAATTCGATTAAAAAGAAATATTATGAAAAAAACAATAATACAACTTTATTAAAACAAATATAAATAATAGAAAAATAAAAAATAAAACTTAATAAATAAATAATACAGAAAAAAAAGTAAATATAGTTTTGATATTAACTGGAAAATAATAAAATAAATAAATTTATCTACTTCTTAATAAATACATAAATGCAAAATATATATATTATAGCAAAACTTAATACAAATATAAACGTACATAAATAAAATATTATTATATAAAAAAAAAATTAAATAAATAAATCATAGAATTATTTAAATTATACGAAAATCAAGACAAGTATATGTTATTTGAGGTTTAAAATTTATTAATTAAAAATTTTAAAATGAATTAAGATATAATGAAAAATGGTAGATTAAAAAATTAAGGAATTGAAAAAAAAATTATTCTGAATGGATATTTATAATTATATTTTCAAAATATAAAAAAAATAAAATAAAATTTGAAAAAGAGAAAAATAAAAAAAAAAAAATAAGAAAAATAATAAAAAGAAAAATAAATATAGAATAAATTAAAATAAATAATAAAAAAAAAAATATGTAATAAATAAAAAAAATTCTACATATTACATATTATATATAAATAAATAAAATAAAAAAAAAATTATAAAAAATATAATTCAAAAAATTAATAAATATTTATATATATATATATAAATATATATATATATATATATATAAATATTTATTTATTTATTTATTTATTCTTTTATTTATTTATTTATTTATTTATATATATATAAAACTAATATTTGAATAAATACTAAATAATTAGATAATATTTTAATAAAATAAAAATATGATTTATTGAATATGGTTAAAAAAAGATGTATATAAAAAATTTAAGAAGGATTATTAAAAAATTTTAAAAATCAAGTGGAAAGTATTTTAAGAATACTATAAAAGATTATTAATATTATCTTATTATACCTTATTATAAAATAAAATGAATAAATAAGAAAATTACTTTTTTATGAGTTCTTATTTAAATATTGTAGTATTTGCTTATAATTATTATAATTTTGAAAAACTCTTCTTTAATTTTATACATAAAATAATTGAAATTTCAGAAAATTATTAAAAATTACTTGTTATACTCAGTTTATAAGTTAATATTTCGAATAATATCTATATAATTGTTGTTTTTACGATTTTTTTTTATATTTTAATTAAAAACAAATTAATATATAAATATAAATAAATAGTTATTTTACATATAAACATTATTTTATATTTAATTATAATTAATATATTTATTTAGTATTTAATTTTTAAAAACTTCAGATTTATTCTTCTACATAAATGCAAGGAAAATATCCGATTTTATTATTGCACATACCTATCCAAAATCCATTTTTTGTTTTTTTTAGAACTTAAATTTTATCGCCTTACTTAAATTTTAAATCACTTTCCTTATTTTTTTGTAAATAAAAAAAAAATATAAATACTTTTTAAGTTATATAATCTAATTTTGCAACTAAATATTTTTATTCTTCATTTATTAAATTTATTTAGTTTTTATTTGGACAGTTGTTTTCTTTTTCTTTTATTAAAGGCTTTTTAATATCTATATCATATATTTTACATCTGTTTTCTTCTTAATTTTAATTTGTATCTTAAAATATTGCAAATGAAGTTGATTTAGAAAACTAAAGTTTTTCTTCATTAATTTTTTCTATTTCTATGTTATTTTATTCTGTGTTTATATTATAAATATAATATTAAGATTAATTTATTTATAAAAGTATATAATTGCATTATATTTAAAATACTTTTTAATTATTTATTTTCCTCATTTTCTGTAGAAAATATATGTATTTTATCATTATCTGCATTTAAATTAATTATAAATAAATAAAACTTTAAAAAAATATAATTTTAATTTACTATCTTGTTCAGATTTTATTTATCTGTTTTTAGAAGGAATATATTCTAATTTATGAATTATAAAATTGATTAATATTAATATTAATTTTATAATAAAATTTACCTATTTCTTCATTATCTTCTTATGTATTTTAAGTTAAAAACTTAAAAATGCTATTATTTTATTATTATTAGTTATTATTAACGGCAAGAATATTTTTTTACATTTCATTTTAGAAAAAGTTATTATTTGGAAATTATTTTATACTTTTTTAAAATTAATCACTTTATTTAGGCATATTACAATTATTATTATTATTGTTTTTTCTTACAATGTTTAATTCTTTTATAACTGGATTTAATAAATTAATACTATTTTCCAAACATTTCAAAGCTTTATCATTTGGGTTTTCTTTGAAATTTATTTTTTACATAAAATATATATATATATATATATATTATAATACCATAAGACTTTTCATCAAAAGAAAAGCTATTATTTTAATAATTAGAATTCGATAGAATATCATGTTATTCAAATAAAATAAAAATAATTTCTTTAATTTTCTTTTTATAATCATCTATTTATTAATCTTTTTAAATAATTTTTTTTTCGAGTTATTAATTAACTTTTTTTTCATTTTAATAAATTTGTTAAATGCTTTTAAACTTTTAAATTTAGTCTTAAAATTTAATTAATTCGTTTTGATAGTTTTATTAAGTTTGAATTAAATTGTATTATATTTATTAATTTTCTTGTTGTTAAAAATTAGATTTTTTTTTAACTTCATTTATTTCATTTAAAAGAGTTTTTACTTTTTCTTTTAATTAATTGTTTTCTTAAATATAATAATTTTGATTATAATTAATCATGTTTTCAATAATTTTATTTGCAAAATTATCTTAAATTTAGCAATTTGTGTTTGTACTAGATCTTTGTTATTTGTTTTCAGTATAATTTGTAGATAAGCTTCTTTAATGTTTTTAATAATAAAGAGGATTATTGCTTTCTTATTATTTTAACTGAATTTTTTCTTAACTAAACTTTTCTAATGACATTGTATGTTTAGTTATTGGTTTTTGAAAATATTACTAACTATTATTATTATTATAGATATTATTATTATTATTATTATTATTATTATTATTATTATTTATATTATTACTATTATTATTGATATTATTACATTTATTAATATTATTATTGATATTATTACATTTATTAATATTATTCTTTGGATATTTTGGCTTGGATATATCTTTTTTGTGTATTGATTGTTATTTTGTCTAAATATTTGGTGAAAGCCTTATGTAATTATTATTTATCTTATTTGAAAATATTCCTTGTTTTAAATTTGCTTTAGGTATTTCATTTTTTTATTTATTCATTTAATATTTTTGTTATTATGATTTTAAATGAATTTTTTTTGATTGAATAACTTTTTATAAATATATTTTTTTTAACAGAAAAATATATATTATTATGTTTTATTATTTTTAAATAGCTTAATTTTTTTTTTTAATTAATTTTATTAAATAAATATATATAATTAAATTAAACTAATAAATAAATCTATAAATAAAATTTTTTTATATTCTTTTTTTTAAAAAAAATAAATGTATTAAATCATATTTATTAAAAAAAGATTAAAATGTTTTTTATTTTACAATTAAAAAGAAATTCAAATACATATTTATAAAATTAAAATAAATAAATTTAAAAAATAATAATAAAATAACTAAATAAAGAAAAAGTAAAGTTCATAATTGTTCAATTTCTTTATAAAGTATTTAAAATTTCACCTGCCAATTCACAAATTTAATTTTCTTAACTCAAGCTTAGGTTTTCAATCAATCCTAAGAAAATCTAAGAACTTAAAACTTACTAAATAAATTCGAAAACCTAATTTTATATTAAACAAACAATCGATTTAAGGCATTTCTATACTAAATTTAAATCATCGTTTTATAGAATATTAAAAAAAACCTTTACTGAATTCAAGTTTTTAATAAATATCATTTATTATTAAAAACTTGCAAAAATAAGGCTTTAACAAATCACTTTTTAAGCTAAAATACCGATTTCCTAATTAAAACAATTCTATAAAATTTATTCGAAAATAAAAAAAACTCAAAGAAAATTTCGTCGAAAAACTCATTTTTTTTACACATAAAAAACAAATACAAAATATTCAATATTTCCCTTTTTTCTTCCCAAAATGTTTCATTATTTGAAAAATAATTTTTTATATTTTCCAAAAAAACGCCTTTTCCTTAAATATTAAATACATATTCTGCTTAGTTATCAGTGAATTTAAAATAAAAAGATAATGTATTTAATGCTCCAACTCTAATTTCTTTACAAAAACCATTTCCAAAAGTTCCAAAAGAATGCAATTTTTCAAATACATCTCTATATTAAAGCATTAAAGCTATAGAAAGAGGATCTTTATATTCTGGAATTACTTAAAGTATTTTAAAACCATCTAAAATAGCTTCAGTATTGGCTAAAGGATTTAAAAAAAGACAAGAAAATAATTAAAAAAGCTATTGTTTTTCTTCTTCTGCCACTGAAGGTTTCCCTACAATAAAGTTTTTAAGAAAAAACATTGTATAAATGATAAAATCTTCATCTATTTATGTGCATTTTTAGAAAAAACTTTCCGAAGAAATTTCCTTTAAAATTCCTTACTGAATCAATCTAAGTTTATTTTCAAAATTTTCGGAAATAAAGTTACCAAAAAGACGCAAAATTTCACTTAAGATTTGTGTATTGATATTTTAAAAGAATATTTGGGAAATTTCACTGATTAATTCTTCTTCCTCTTATGTTTTATTATATAGTTCAACTATTTCTTTTTAGCAATATATATTTCCAATTATTATTATAATTTCCTTTAATGTTTGATTTTCGTTTTAATTGTTGTTATTTTTAATTTCTTATAAAATTTTACTCAATATATTTAATAAGTTAATGTACTGATGTTCTTCTTGTTTTTATATTTAGATTTTATCTTGAATTATGTATGTTATTTGAATTCGAAGTTATTTTAGCTTTTATTAAATGACTAATTAAGGGCTTTTCATTGAATCAAAAAGCTACTGAATATATAAAGATATTGGAATTTATTTTTCTTCTTAGATTTATTGCATTCCATATAGGTTCATACGCTTCTTGTTTATTTGACGGCTTATGGTTTTTTTACGAATTTCTTAACGATGTTGATCTTTTGCGTTATTTATTTTACTTTTAAAAATTAATATTTCCCTTTGGTTTTTTTTTTTTTTTTTTTTTCTTTTTTTTTTTTTGTATTAATAAGGATGCAAATTTTATAAAATATATATTTTTTTTTGGTACGAAATTTTATAAAAAAAAAAAAAAAAATATATATATATATATATATATATATTATATTTATATATATATACTCTAAAATTAAAAAATAAATAAAATAATATAACAATGGAATATATGTCCATTTTAGGTACTTCTGATTTTTCAGGAGCCACGCCAACAGTATAACAAGAAGGGAACACAAATAATAACAATAGTTAAAACACTTAAGTTGTATTTGTATTAAGATATCCTACATATATTGAGGTTTTTTTTTAAAAAAAAATTAATAATAATAATATAACTACTTTATCAAATGAAAAAAGATATAATTGAAATCTAAGTAAAACACAAAGCATGATAAAAAGTTAATAATAGAGAAAAATTCTAAAATATATGAAACAGGTTTAATTGAAAAAAAAAAATATATAAAAAAAAAATTAATCAGATATAACAAAAAAACATGAATATGAAAAACCAATAGAAATCTTAAAATTCTCTGCTTTTTTAGGAATCTAATATATATTGGATATACCATTTTTATTATTAGCCGAAGAAGTAAATCATATATGTTCTATCTAAAGGCATGACATATTTGAGATTAATAAATTAGCTTTTGTTCCGTTTGAGAAAGCTCGTAACATATTTAAATCTGATAATGGCAAAGAAACTGAAGTTGGGAAAGAAATATTGAATCAAATAAAAAACATCAGAAAATTGTTTTAAGAAGGCTATTATTTTTCATATACATTAGACCTAAGTTTATCAAGATAAAGGCAAAATGAACAATAGGATTTCCGTTTTTGTTGGAATTCATATTTATGTAAAGATATAATTGCAAATAAATTATCTAATGCGTGGTCAATACCTTTAATTTAAGGATATGTAGGTTACTTTAACGTTTATTTATAGGGTAAAAAATTAGACTTCTATTTAATTGCAAGACGTTCATGCAAAAAAGCTGGGACGAGATATAATTCGAGAGGTATTGATGACGAAGGAAATGTAGCAAACTATACTGAGATTGAATAAATATTCTTTTATAATTAATATTGCGTTTCATATACTTAAATAAGAGGTTCTGTGCCTTCTTTTTGGGGATAAACAGGAATTACAGCCTAATGTTAACTAACAAAGAATTTCGAATAAGCTAATTAGGCTTTTTTAAAGCATTTCGAAGATTTAAAAAAAAGTATTAAAGAATTCTTTGTATAAATTTAATGAAAAAGCATAGTGATGGTGAATAACTATTAACTGATATATATGAAAAACATATTTTACACAATAATTTACGTAAATAATATATTTTCATATAGATATATATATACACTTGTTTATATTATTATTTATTTATTTTTTTATAAAAAAAAAAAATCTCAATATATCTATCATTATTAATTAAAATTAACTAAACCATTTTTTTTAATTGAAAATATTTTTTCCAATAATAATAAAAATTTATTTAAACGAGAAATATTAGTTAATTGTTAATAGTGTTTTTAGTGTTTTATGAAAAAATAAAAAAAAATATTATAAAAAATAAAATATTAAAAAGTAATATATAAATAAATAAAGCTTTTGTTAAATATAAATTCTTTGATTTTCATGAACATTGTAAACATTAAAAATACGAAAATGTAAATCCTTTAATATAAGAATTAAGTAAAATGAATAAAAACCTTCTTTTTTTTGCCGAAAATACAATCACTGGTAATATTTTAGTTCAATAATAAGGAATTGTAAGGACTAATTGCCTTGATTGTTTAGATAGGACTAATGTTTTATAAACAAAAATAGCATTAGACATTCTTGATTTTTAACTTAATTATTTGGGAGTTAATTTATAAGGTATTTTTTTTATATAAAAAAAATAAAAAAAAAAAAAATTAAATAAAATAATTTAAAAGATTAATTTGGAGAAGAATCCTTGAAACATATAGATAATAATAATATAAAATAAAATCATCCTTTTATGACCAAATTTAAATGTCTTTGGGCTGATTTAGGAGACATGATATCAAAACATTACACAGGTACTGGTTCTACACATACAGATGTAACCAAAAAAGGTAAAAGGGATTTTGCAGGTCTTCTTTAACATGGATATAAAAGTATTTCACGCTTTTATTTATAAAACTTTGAGGATAATATTAAATAGGATGCAATAGATTTAGTTGTAGGATAACATACTTAAAAAAATGAGTTCGATGAAAATATAGAAAATGAACTTACTAAAAAATAAGAACAATTTTGCAATTTTTCTTAGTTTTAATTATTGGTTTTAACCTGGAATTTGTAAGGAAATGAACTTAGTTAAGAATGTATTAAAGATCTTTTAAATTTTAAAGAATAAGTAGATATTTTAGTTATTGGTCTTTAAGAAATTATCCCTTAAAATATAAAAAATAATGAACCTTAAGTTAAAAAAATAGTATTACTTATTTAGAGATTTTTAAATAATTATTCCTTAGTTTCATATAAGGATTTATTTGGAAATCTGAGTTTAATTTTTGCAAAAAATAATATTAAAGAAAAAGTATAAAAAATAAATGAAAAAACTATCAAATTATCCTATAATAAAGTATTATTTTAAATTTATATGATATTATATATATAAAATAAAAATACATATAAAAAGGGATGTGTTATCAGTCAATTTTAAGTTGATGATACTGTTTTATGTTTTTTAAATGTACATCTAGAGTAAGGGTCTATATAAACAAAATTATAATATATTCGTGAAATTCATGATTATATTAAATTGTCAAAAGAAGAAAACAGTCCTCTTGTTGATTTTAAATTTTTCTTTGGAGATATGGGTTTTGGAAATAGTATTTCTATATTGGATATTAATAAGTTATTATAAGAGTTTGATTTATTAAAAAATAATAAAATGGAAGAATAAGCTGTTAAGATTATAGCAAAAATTTTTTAAAATGATATTTTTGAATAATAAAAAAAAAATAGTGATATTCTATCTAAATATTAAGAATAAGCAGTAACTTTTTAACCAAATTTTAAATATTTTGTTAATAAATAAAAATATGATTTTGATATAATTCCATTTTGGTATTTTTTGTTTTTTTTAATTTATTAAATATTAATATTCTATAATCTTTTATAAAAATAAATGGAAGGTGTGATAGAATATTATTTTAATAAAGAATTCAAGATTCATGTATAGCCTAAAATTATGATTTTATTGAAGTTTCTATTTCATAACATAGGTAGTTACTTCCAAATATAGATAAAATTATATATATATATTATTTATAAAAGACCTGTTTTTGCTAATTTTATAATTAAAGTTCGCAAAATTGATTATGAAAAGAAAGAAAAGACTTTGAATAAAATTTTTTAAGTATAAAGCTATATATAGTTTTCATATTAATAAAAAAAATTTAAAAACATAGGAATTAAATAAAATTACAGAAACATTAGAAAACGAAGAAATTAGTATTTTATAAAATAAAGTAAAATAAAATTGAAAATTAAAAAATATTATTATATGATAATAAGTTATTATCATTATTTTAATTTAAATAAATAAAATTTTATCTATTGTTATTTTTTGTTAAAAATTAGATATTTATTTTATTTAATATAAAAATAAAATAATATAATTAAAATAATTATAATAAATATTTCAATTATAAATATATATATATATATTTATTTAAAATATATATAAATATATATATATTTTATATATGTATATTCATTTATTTATATATATATTTTTATTATATAATATTTTTTAAATAAAATCTGTTTGATTGTATACTTTTTTTATTTTATTTTTTTAAACTTATAATAAATTTATCCTTTAATAATTTAATACAAAAAAATTTTAAGATCAAAAAATAATTTTTTTAAAGGATAAGAAATAAAATATGTTTTTAATTATATAGTACATTTAAATAAATTTTATTAATTTATAACTCAAATTCAATTATATTTCAAAAAAAAAAATATATATATATAGAAGAAAGGAAAAAATGCACATTTAAAATAAAAAAAATACATAAAATAATTAGATTACGTAATAAAATGAAGAAGTTATTGAAAAAAAATAACATCCTTTATAATAAGAAGAAAACCCTTAAAATAATAAATTGGTAGTCGTTTATAATGATGCAAATAAATTATTTTAATTTGAATAAAATATATGAAAAAAACAATTTGAGTAAATAAATTTAAACATAAACAGTACACCTTCATTACTTTCTGAAAAATCATTAGATTAAGAAGCCGAATGTAATTTTATATATTATATATTTTATGTATAATTATAATTGTTTTTTTATTATAAAGTAATAAACTAAGTTCCTATTATTTAAGATATATTTATTGCTTTAAAAGCTTAATAAGAAAATTAAATTAGTTAAGAAGAAATTTTTAATTTATTTAAAAAATTAAACATATGCCAAAAAAAAGTAATTTTTAAAAAATAAACATTATATGTATTTTTTCTTATTTGTTTTTACCAACGTATTTTTTCGTTCATCTGTTTACTTTAAAATAAAAATTATTAAAAAGGAAGATTCAGACATAATATATAATAATATTCCTAAAAATGAGGAAAATAATGTGGATTTTTTAAGTAAACAAAAAAATTATAAAGAAAATATATAATACATTTTTCAAATAAATAGGTTTTTCTTTATTTTTATGTTAAGATCTTAAAAATATAGAATTATAAACTTTAACATAATCAGAGTTAATTTTAAGAATAGGTAAATATAATAAAATCAAAAATAATAAGTAAATAAAGGTATGAAAATATTTAGGGTTTTATCTGAAGATGGCCCATAGTTTACATTAAAGCATTTAATAAAATATTCAGAACAGCACAAGTCAATAAACTTAGATTTCGTAAAAAAAAAAAAAGCATAGCATAAAAATAATATATATATATATAAATATATATATTTTTATATATATATATTTATATTATAAATTTTTTTATATTTTTATAATTTATTATTATTTCATATATTTTTTTATTCATTGTTTTTTATTTATATATAATTATAATAAAAATTTAGATTTAGCTAATGGAATTGTTTAATTTTTACAGTAACTACCAAAACGGGACTTTAAAAAAAAATAGAATGTAGTCCACTATTTCCAAAATATAAGTACAAAGCTAAAGCAAATATTGACCCTGAAACTAATCGAAGGACTATCCGAACTAATAAGTATAAAATAGAAAGAAGGCGAAAAAAACGAATAAGAGAACCATACAAATGAAGAAGAGAAAAAATAAAACGATTAAAACTAAGAAAATGCAATCGAAAATGAGCTTAATTCATATTTATTAAATAACAAACCAAAGAGTAAAGGTTGGTTAACACGTTTTAGTAAAAAAAAAGCAAATAAATGGTCGAATATGTTTTTTTTTATTTAATCATCTTCAAATACATTATTTTCAGTAAAACCAACAACAGTTAGTAAAGAAATATATTTGTAAGATATTGAATTATATAAATGTTCCTTTATTGAAATTTTAGAAACAAATAATTAATAAGGAAGAAATGGAAATAAACGTTCAAATACAAGACTTTAATAATTAGGAAATAATAATTTTACAGAAACTAATAATATTAATAATAACTCAGAAAACGAAAAAAGGACATTTTTTATTAATGATTTACGACAAAAAAAAATATATCTTGTTAAAAGTGAAGAAAGTGTAGAAATAATATCTATAATAAATATTTTAAATGCTAAAAAAAAACCTGAAATTCTGAATAAAAACAAAAATCTGGCGTAAAAAGTTGCTCAAATAGAACTGGAATATGCGGGAATATTAGAAATAGCAATTACATAGAAAAAAAATATTAATTACTATCATACAAATCTGAAAAATTATTCATTTAAAAAGCAATATGTAATAATTAAAAACGACTCATTAATTTTCTATAATCTGAGTTTAAATAAAAGATTAAATATAACTAAATTAATATTAACTTAAAATTGATAATAATATTCCTTTTAACTAATAAAACTAATATAGTTTTATGCTTGAAAAAATAGAAAATAAAAACCTTATTTAAAGTTAAAAATAATAGTTTTAATAAATTGAAGAAAATAGCTATGTAGCTTTTAATACATAAATGAATGAATAAAACTCTTAGTTTATTGAAAAAAATATCAATAAAAATAATAATGTCATTAAAAAAAATTAAGGTTTCTTTTAAAAGTTTTTAAATAAAATTACAGAAAAAAAAATGACTAATTAGTACTTGCTGCCGATTCTGAATATAAAAAAAAATAGTGGATATTTGCAATAAATTATTATAAAACAATTATTTAAAATATATAAAAAGGTTCTTATATGTATTTTTATATTTCCTTTAATTTTTTTTTTTTTTTTAAATAAGGTAATTATAAATTATAAACTCAGGAAAATCAAAATAAATAATCTAGTGGATAAAAAATTTTGTGTAAATAAACAGAACAAAAGTTGAATTTTTAAGATGAAGATGATTATTATAATGTATTTGCACATAAACATGAAAGAGTTGAATAATAATAATAGTAATAAATAAAAGAATAAATCATTCAAACTGATTTAAATTAATAACCGTAATTATAATAAATTTCAGATTAAGAAAGGCTAAAAACAAATAGATTAGGTAAGTTTTTACGTTATAAACAATTTTTTTTTTTTTTTTAAACAAAAAAATAGATACATAGGAAGCTTTATAAACTATAACTTTTTCAAATTTTTATGTAGAAAATTTACAGTTTTTAGCTCAAAATTAAGTAATTCGAAAAGATAATATAATAGTGAATTCAAAAGAAATAATAACTTAATCAGAAGGAGAAATATGGGAGAAATTTTTAAAGCATTTTTTCAGTGTAAAACATAAATTTACAGAATGGAATATTAAATAAAACAATAACTTGAAAGACATTTCTTAAATTTAAATAGATAATAGGTTAAATAGAAGTATAAAATAAATTGAAGAAAGAATAAAATCTAAGAAAGATAAAAACTATAAAAGAGGTTAGGATGAATTTGCAAGTACTAATAAAAGTATTGAATCAAGTCAAATGAAGTATAAATTAACAGAATTAGATAATGAGCCATAAGCCAAAATTGTTGCAAATAATAATTATAAATATAATGTTAATATAAATAAGTTATAACTTTAAACAATTTTCCTGTCGATTTTTTTGTGAATTTTACACACAAAAAGAAAACTCATTTTTTAATTTTTTTTTTTTTTTTTTTTTTTTTTTAGGAATTTAATTATATCATATAACATATATCTATTTAATTTTTCATAAGGTCTAATTAATAATGTTAATTCAACAAAAATTAATTGAATATTTTTGTTTAACAAAAAAATTAAATATTAAAGTATAATTTAGCTTTTTAGAATTGTAGTTTCAGAATTTATTTTGGGTTTTCTGTAATAAATAAATTTGGTAAATTTTGAAAAAGACAAAACAATTTAATTATTATTATAAAAATATTAAATTTCTTATATAATAAAATATCTAATCTAAAATTTCAGTCTTTATATAAATATTAAGATTGCCTTTTAAATTATAAGTTTATTAATTTAATAAAATTAATTAATTTTAATTTTCTTTTTATAAAATATAAAATTTGCCTTTGTAATTTTAAATAGTTATTATATATAAAAATAATGTTATTTAAATAAAATAATTAAGTTAGTAAAATCAAACTATTTATTTAAATTAAATTTTAATTTATAAGTTGTTAGATCAATATAAATATGTAGGAAGTAATTATAATATTAATCAAAAATATTATAATTTATAATTAATCATATTATTTTACACTAAAAAATATATATATATATACTAAATATATACATTTTGTTGTAATAAAAAAATGTGATTATTTAATATTTTATTTAAAATAATATTAAAAAATTAAAAATATATAAAAACATAATTATATATATATAAAAATTTTAATATATAAATATATATATTTATATATTTATATATTATATATATATATAAATGATAAATTTAATTATTTAATATATAGTTATTTATTATTTATTTATATAAATATTTTTATTTCATATATAATAAAAATAAAAATATTAAATTAATTTTTTTAATACAAATATTATATATAATTTTAAAGTCTTTCTTTTATTTTTATAGATGCAAAATATTGAAAATATAAATATTTATAAATTTTTATTTATAAAAATATATAAGAAATTACATTAGTATTACTATTTATTTGTTTTTATTATATTTTTTTTTTAATTTTTATTAAAAATTAATCTTTTTATATATTTTCATTAAAAGAATTATTTGTTCTTTTTATGTTCTATTAATTTTAATAAATATAAAAGCCAATATTAGAATATTTATATAAATATATTGAAAATATTATGCACCCATTATATAATAGACTGAACTATTTATAATACTTATTCAGATAGTTTATTTTTTAAAAAAAAACATAATCTCCAAAAGAAAACAAGATGAAATAAAGTGGATAACTTTTTTTTTTTTTGTTAGTAGTACATTTTTAAATTAAAATTAGATAAAAAAATAAAATCTCAGAATAAATAAATTAATTAATTTCAATATTTATATACTATATCTTCATTTCAAAAGAATATAATCTATTTTAACTTAATAATACTTGTTGATAGATAGTAATTTTTATGAAATTTAAATAAAATAATTAATAAAAATAATAATAAATAAAAAAAATATTTAATTAATTTTATTTCCTATTTTTTTTTTAGTAGTGTCGCATTTTTTTAATTATTTTTATTTTTTTGTTGAAAACTTAATTTTTTTAATTTTAAAACTATTATATTAAGTTTATTTATATATTTAAAGTTTTGTTTTAATTAGTTAAAAAAATAAATATAGAAGTCATATTATTCATTAGAAAATTATACTTAAGATGGTTATCATTAAAATATTGATAGATTTAGCAAATAATTAAAAATATATTCAATTATTATATTTTCTATATTAAATATTTTTATAATAACAATTATACAAACCGACATATACATATTAAATTAGATTAATTAATTTTATCTTACAAATAAAGTAATGAATGTCATAAATAAGCACCCGAACCCTTGCTTTATAACTTCTTTTTTAGTATGTAATACTTAATTATAGTGTAAAATTCTTCTATATTATTAATGAACAGTGGTGAATACAGTAGATTATAGAAAAAAAATGAATTATTTATAATGGCTTTATCCGTAAAAAATATAAATTAATTCAAGTCTATTTTAATAGAACCATAATATATAATAAAGACATATACTCTATTTTTAAATATAGCAGTCACCATATAAATATTATTTTTTAATAAAGATAAAAATTCATTTTAATTAAGTCAAAAGTAATATTAAAGCGCTTTTTGGTGTTTTTTGTCCAATTGTTTGTAAAAAATTTATTTAATGAAAAGTATTTAAATGCCTTTTTTCTGCTAAAATTAATGGTTTTTATCATAATCTAGATAATGAAATTTCGAATAAAAATAGTAAAAGTTATAATCTTTTATAATAAAATATTTAATTTATTTATAAATTATTAATGAAGTTAATTATTTAACAAAACAAAAAACAAAACAAAAATCCTATATATATTAATAAATTATAATCTTATTTTTCAGTTTTCTATTTTTTATAAGCTGTATCTAATAATTTAGTTTTGGAGATAAATTTTTATCTATATATTTATTAACGAAGATCAGATGGAATTGTAAATTATAAATTAGTTAATAATTTTCTTTTATATTTTTTAAATTAATATTTGTTTGATATAAAGTGAACATATCATCATTTAATATTTTTGTAATATATAAACTTTATTATTAACCCTAAATATTAATATTTAATTGTTAAAAGTTAATGAATATTTTTAGTCTTTGTTTATTCTTTTAAAAACTATTCAGAATAAAGTGAGTCGTTAAAATAAGGAACGAAATTTTGTAGACTTAGGTTTAAAATAAGTAAATAGGCCTAAAAATAATATAATTTTTTTTTATCCTATATTTATATAAGCAAAACACTTTTATATATGTAATGTTTTATTCAAAATAAATTATCAGAAAAAAAATCTTTTTTTAATAATTAATTTTATTTTTTACTATATTTATAATTTTTAGCATTACTAAAAAAAGCTTTTATTAATTTATGTTTTAAATTAAAATAAATAATTTATAAAAAGTTAATCTTAAAGTTTAATTACAAAAGAAAAAGTTGATCATAATCATTAGAATTTTAAATATCTGTTAAAAATTTATCAATTTAAAATAAAATATTACTTTTAAAAATATTAATTAATTAAAATAAAATATATATTAAGTATTATTCTTTGTTTATAAATATTAAAAAGAAATAAACATAAACTTTTAATTTTACAGTGAATTAGATTTTTATTTATGATTTGTAAAAAAAAACACATAAAAATTATTTAAAAATATAAAATAAGTAATTGTATTTAAAATGATAAATATATTTATAAAATATTTATGGTATATTAAAAAATAGATAAAATTTTTAAAAAATAAATATTATGTAAATGTAGCTAATTAAAAATATAATAAAATAAAATAAAAAAATAAATTATAAAAAAAATATAATAAAAATAAATAAAGATAAAAATATTTAACTATATTATAATAAAAAAAAATTTAAAATATAAATAATTTAAAAAAAATATTTATAAATATAATAAAAATAAAAAAATATAATAATAAAATATAAAATACAATATAAAAAGAACTTAAATTATAGAAAAAAATTAAAAAATATAAAAAATATGATAATAATATAAATAAATATAATTAAAAAAATATTAATAATAATAATAATAAAAAATTAATAATAATAATAATAATAATTTATATAAATATATGTAAATATATGTATATATATAAATATATGTAAATTATATATATAAATATATATATATATATATTTATATTTATATTTTTTTTTATTATAATATATATATATGAATATTTTTTTTATTATATTTTATTTATTATTATCAATATAAATTTTTAAAATTATGTTATTTTTTATCTAATGTTACTTTATTTATTTAATATAAAATTTAAGTAAACTTAATATATTATATTTACTCTAGTAATATAGTTATTATTTAAAATTATATATAATTATTTATTTTTATTCTAAATTTATTAACAATATCATATTTATTATAAATATATATTAATATATAAATTTATATTATTTATATATTTTATATTTTTTTTTTAAATATAATAAATGTATTTTTTTTATTATTAATTTTTTTTTTTGTTTAATTATTTATTTTTTAAATTTAATAACTATAAATAATACTTGAATAATTGCTGCAAAAATATTTATCTTTATATTCATTTTGTTTTGATATATTTTTTAAAAAATAAAATAAAATAAAAATATGAACAAATAATTTATTTATTATATAATTAAAAAATTAAAAGAGAATATTATATATATATTTTTAAAATAATCTATATGCATTTAAATAAATGTAAATATAAAACTAAAATAATATTTTTATTTAAGGTTATTATAGATACAGATTAAAGGAAAGTATTTAAAATTTTAATTGTAATAAATAACCTAAATATGTTATAGTTGTTGATATTTTAGTCTCATCTATTTTGATAATATTGAATTTTATTTTTCAATTTCAAAATTATTTAAATAATAGTTAATTTGTCTTCTTTTTTTAAAAAATAAGAATTTTATTTATCTTTTAAAAAATAAATATACTTTGAAAAAAATTGAATGAATGACTATTTTATCATCTATAATATAAATATCAATTAATATATTATATTTTCTTTTTCAAATAAAAAAAGTAAGAACCCTTATATTTTTAACAATAAATATTTAATAGAGATAAATATATTATTAATGCTTTTTTAAAGCTAAAATAATAGTTTGATAATAATTTATAGTTTTTAAAAAGATTTATATTATATAAATAAATTAATATCAATTAAATTATTTTACAAATACTTTTTTACTATTAAATTAAAATTTCTCTTTTTTATCATAATATAATCAAAACTCAAAATCTAATAATTCTTTTATAAAATAAGAATTTTTTTTTTAATAATTTTAAAAATTTAGATATATCAATTTTATATCACATATATGGGTTATTTTGGTATTTTGTTGTAGTTTTAATGAATAATATAAACTGAAATTGCAAGTTTAAAATTTAAGCATATGTCTTTGATTAATTTATTATTTGAATTTTTTTTAATAATTGTAAATATTTAAAATAATAATAAATATATAAATAATTATATATTTATTTTAATAAATAAAAATATTTCTTTGTATAAAACATAATTATTGAAATTATAAAATTAAATATTTTTTTAAAAAAATACTTAACAAAAATTATAAAAAATTGTATAAAATGGTAATATAAAATAATAGTAATTACAATTTATTAAAAAATATATTTTATTATATGACAATAATACTAAATATGTAATTTATAATCATATATTTTTATTTTATATTATTAATTATATTTTTAATTAATAATAATTTATATTACTTTTAATAATAATTAATTAAATAAAACTTTAATTCTATAAATATTTTATCTAAAATTCATAAAATATTTTTTAAAAATACTTTTTTTAAAAATTTCAAACATAAAATATGAAATAAGTTTAATTAAGTAAAAATTAAAATTAATATAAATTATTTTATCAATATAATAAATTTTATATTAATTTATTATATTAGTATTGATTATTATAAATAAAAATGTAAAGTCTGTATTAAATATTAATTTATAATTAATTTTTTTTATAAAAATATATTTTAATTGATGTTTTTTTAATAATTATAAATAAAAAAAGCCTTAAAATATACATAAATATTATTATTCATTTTACATTAAATTAATTCGAATTTTATTAAAATTCCTCAAAAATCTTCAGAATAATTAGCATGTATAGCTAATTTACGATCATCAAAATTTCTAGAATCTTCAGTAATAATTAATATATTTTCTGTTTCTATAAGTTTTTTAATTATTGCTGCATATAGTTTTTTTAATTAAAAGGCCTTTTATAGATCTTAATTTTATTTATCTTATTCAAATTATTCATAAATAATTTATTCGATTATATCTCGTTAACTAACTCCATCTAAAAAAATAAAATAAAAAATTTAAAAAATAAAAAAATAAATACTTTAAATTTCTTATTCCATTTCGCCACCAGCAGCTTATTCTAATTAAATTTACATTGTTTTAACTGTTTAAATAATAGTTTATTTAATTTTATAATATTCTTCGTATGTCATTTTAACAACTTTTTATTATTATCTTTCTTATTAAATTTTATCATCAATTTCTTGTTACTTAAAGTAAAAAAATTAAAAAATTAAAAAAAATCAAAAAATTTACAATTATATTATGCTATTCCATAGCAGTAACCAATTCTTAAGTACCTTAATCTTCTTCAATAGCATAATCTTATTCTCCTTTTTCGATTTTAATAATAGACATACTTAGTAATCTAGTAGCTTCCTTAACATATTCAGGTTAGATTTCAGCACTTAAGTGAATTCTTGCAAGGGCTTCGCTTAATCTAATAAGGGATTCAAGTTATCTAACAGTTATTCTATATGAAGTATTTTAAGAAGTAGCATCTTAAGATCTTAATTTAACGTATGATTTTTAAAGCTCTTCAGCTGCGATTTTAGTAAATCTAGGTCTAATAGTTTTTCCGTATTTTATATATAATTAAATATCTTCACTCGAGAAATCCGGAACAATTCCTTTTTCCCAATCTCTATGCATATTAACGATGTGCTTAGCAATATATTTGTCAACTTATTCGTTACAATCATCCAAAATTACAAAGAAAAGATCAAATCTAGACATGATTGGAGCACTAATATCTAAATTATATTTTAAACTTTTGGATTTATCATATCTTCCAAACAAAGGATTAGCAGCAGCCAAAATACTTGTTCTTGAATTCAAAGTTGCTTGAATACCTGCCTTAGTAATAGAGATAGTTTATTGTTCCATAGCTTCATGAATTGCTACTTAATCAGCTTTGTCCATCTTATCAAATTCATCAATCATGCAAATTCCATGATCTGCCAATAATAAAGCTCCTGCTTCAATACAATTTTCACCAGTATCATGATCTCTGCTTACACTTGCAGTAAGACCAACAGAAGTTGAAGATTTACCAGAAGTATAAACTGATCTTTTAACAAGCCTATGCACATATTTAAGAAATTAAGATTTTGCAGTTGAAGGGTCCCCAACTACACATATATTAATATCTCCTCTTAGGTTAATTCCTTCTTCAGTTTTTTTATTAACTCCTCCAAAAAGCATTAGAAGAATTCCTTTTTTGATTTCTAAATGACCGTGTATTTATGGAGCAAGAGAACCTGCTAATTTATCATATATACTTTTAGAACTATCGAACATATATTTTATTCTTTGAAGTTCTTTTTATGTAAACTTTTCTTTTATTAATAATTCTCTTTCTTTTTCTGACATTTCCTCTTCTTCTTCTTCCAAATCCTTTTTTCCTACTGTAAATTTCGTTTATGTTTTCTAGACATGTCTTGCCAAAAATACTAATCTATAATTTAAGTCTCTTTATCCCAATTAAGATAACCCTGTAATACCATCTCCTGCGTTTTCATTTCTAACTTTAATTCCTTCATTTTTCATTTCTAATTAAGCTTTTTCACCTGGCTTAGTTAAAGCTGTAATATCTGGGAAGGCCACCAAGAATCCTGTGAAAGAGCAAACATCTCCTGGTTTAGCAGTTTCTACAATTTCATTGATCAAAATAATATCTAAACTTCTGGGCATGCTACCGGCTGGAATGCTACTTGAATCTTCCTAAACTCTTATTTTTTATAGATCTACAAACAAACTTTAATTTGCTAATAAGTTCCATTTATCATGATTGTTACAGCCTGGGTTGCTACATACTTTAGGCTATGTGTATTTAAATTATTATTCAATGTCTTTGACTTCACTATTACATATCTAGCATTAAAAAGTACCAAATTAAAGAGCAGGGCGTACTTCTGAAGTTCTTGTTACTAAACCTTCTATACAATTTAACTTTCCTAATTCAGCTGTTACCAAGTTTCTTATTTTTAAAGGATTAGGCTTATTATAAAAACTCAAATAGTAGATAGCATCTTTTACTCTTTTTTTATAATATAAATATATTATATATATTAGAAATATATAAATCTATATAATGTATTACATTTATTCTTATAAAACTGACTGTATGAAATTTGGAACAACTTATTAAAGATGAGGTTCAATTTTATAGTATTCATTAATTATAAAATCTAGAACTTCGGGTTGTGAGAATTATGCAAAGTGTGAAAAATCTACATATAAAGTATTAATCAAATTTTTTTTCATATCAATAACTTGCTAAACATACACTTTTTACGATTCTTCTTAACCATTTATATTTAATATTGCTGTAAACCTTTATTTATTAGTTTTTTATTTTAAAGTTAAATTTTGTTTATTTTTAATTACTCATCTAAGAAATTATAAAAGACAGCTTTTACTTTCTCTATCTTTTATTAGCTTACACCTGTATAATTTTAGTTCATATTTTTTTTATATAATTTATAGTATTATTTTTTGTTAATTATAAATAAATTTTGGTATAAAATATTAAGTTTTTTTTAGCGCAAAATAATATATAATTTTGGCGGTAAAATGGTTATAATTTTTTATTGTTATTAAAAAAGTACAAAATAAAAATATATTTAAATGAAAAATAATATAATTATTTTATATAAAATAAAATATTTATTACTTAAAAACAATTTTTTATTTTAAGTTAACATTGATTTAAATGTGTTCATTTTAGCCTAATATTAAATAATTTACATATTAAACAAAAATTTTAATAATAATAATTTATAAAATTAAATAGTTTAATAGAATATTTAAATTATTTATAAAATTAAAAATTTAAAATAAAATAAAGTTCTAGTTTATGAATTTAAATTATAAAAATATTATATTATAATTATGAATTATTATTCTTAAATATCATCAATTAAGTATTTATTTTAAAAAAATTGTAGATAAGGACTTAATTATTCTTTAATTGTGAAATATAAAAAAAAATAAAACAATTATATATTGTTAATTAAAATAAATTATTAAAATAAATATTTTTTAAAAAAATATTATAAACAAATAAATTTATCTAATTTATTATTTCATTAAATAATTATAAATACCTTATATTTAATATAAGCCGCAATCCATCCATTAATTTAAAAATCTCAATTTACGAAAAGCATTCTTTGTAAATTTTTTGATTTGAGGATTTGTTTTTTATTAAAAATTCTTAAATACAATTTGTGTTCTTTTTTATTTTTATTAAATATTATAAATTTAATATAAATATTTCTTAAACATATTTTTTTAATTTATTTTATAATCTTTTTTGTTTAAATAATTTATGTTTTTACTCATTTGTAGATTTAAATAAATAAAAAAAAGTAAATTTTAATGCACTGGGTTTATTTTACGGAATATATATAAATATGAAGTTTTAAATAATGTTTTAAGTTTTAAATACGGATTCATATAATAATCAGTAATTTAAAAAGTAATTAAAGGCATTTAAAAAAATATAATTAAATAAAGTATTTTTTTTAAAAAAAAAATTAAATAAAAAAATAATATAAATAAGTTTTATTAAAAAATAAATCATTGATTTTACATCTCAATATACAAAATATTATTTTTTAAAAAAAGAGAACTTTAAATGATTTTATGATTTAAAAATAATCCTTTAATAATATAAAAAACTTGTTAAACCATAGCAAAGTGATACTTTACCATTATAAAGTTTAAAAAAAGAAAAAAAATTACTCTAGAGGATAAAAATGTTAAACTAGAAGATTAAATTAAACAAATAATATATAAAAATGCAATTTATCTAAATGAAAAAAAATACAATTTATCTAAATGAAGAAAAAAATTTTATAAGTAGAGATATTGTTATGACTGAAATATTTTTTTTTTAAATGAAACGAAATAAATAATTATCATATACACTTTAATAATTAACCTTTGAAATTTAATATTTTTACTATTTTAAGATTTAGAGTGCAATTAGGCTTTTTAAAAGGTTTTTAAATTAATTTTGACGGAAATTAAAATAGTAAGTATGTAAGTAAGTATATTTTCTTTAAACAAATAGGTGAAATTATAGATAGATTTACTTTTCGAGAGGGTTTAAAATATCTAGAGTGGATAAAGTAATTTAAATAGAAATTTCTATATAATATTTGGATATAGAAAGAAAAAAAATTATTTCAAGAAAATAAATTCAATATTTATTTTACAAAACAAATTATGATTATTAAAAATTAATTTTAAATATTATTTAAGATTATATAAAAAATTAAAAGATAATATTTAAAAACTTTTTAAAGTTAATATGTTAGTAAGATAGTTAAGTATTAAAAAAAATATATATATATATATAAAAAATATTTATTTCCATGTATTTATGATTTATAAGATATTTTTTATTCTTATAAACAAATATTAATATTTTTTTTGAACTTTATATAATTTATAGTTATTAAAAATTCTGTCATATTTATTTATTTGTTTTGAAATGTAATTATAAATATTTAAAATTAAATTCTAATTTTTGATAAATTTAAATGTAAATTATTTTCTAAAATAAATAAAAAAATAGTTATTTGATTTGAAGAAAATTTTAATATTATAAAAAAGGAAAACATTAACTAAATTTCAATATTTTTTATCTCTAATTTATTAAGAAAGTTAATTTTTTAATTATTATGTTTTAACAGGACTCATATTTTTAGCTTTGTTTATATTTTCGGCCATAAAATTTTTAGATTAATTAATAGCATTGTTATATAGACTTTTTTATAAAATTTCATTCCCTATTTTATTATCAATGATACTCGCATCTGCTACTGGAGGAAAGTATTTAGGTAAATTACCTTTAACGATATAAGACCTTTTTTTTAATAAATATAAGAAAATAAAAAGTTAATAAAATACCATATCATTTCTTCTGTCTCTATAATAAGTTTACCATTACTCTATTTTCCATATTCGATAGGCGTATAAGTAATTACGAAATTTGTTCCTTCCCTTCCATATGATTCCAATTCTCCTTCTTTAGGTCTAACAGTAAACTCTGAGTCAGAAGAAGGAGTAAAATAAGCTTTAAATGGAGTAAATGTTTTCGATTTATTTGTAAGTTTGAATTAAACACTTGTAGTTTTTTGTAATTCGGAACTTATATAAATTGTATCATCTTCTTTAGGTTCTATAGCTTCAAATAAGAGTTTAAATCTTAAAATATAATTTATTTATTTTAAAAAAATAAAAAAATAAAAAAAAGTTAAATATTATTTACTTCCATTTTCCTCCCAATTATCTTATTATATTGAATTCTATAGTTTCCTTAAATGGTTTTAAAGGAGAAAATTTACAATTAAAAATAAGATGATCATCTGGAGAAGAAATACTATTTTTGTAAGTTTTAATAAATACACTTTATCTAACAAGTTTATTTTATTCAGGAGGAATTCCATCTAGTTCATAATCAAAAATATCGCTTTAATTTACTTATTAATTAATCTATTTTTAAAATAAAATAAAATAAAATAACATTTATTTATAAATTACAGAAGGAAGTGTTATTTTTAATTCTTCTTCACAAGATTCTCTACACTAAGTTTTAAAATGGTGAATTACTTAATTTATTACATTTTCGGTTATTCCTATAATTGGAAATCTCCATTCTATTTTTTCATTCATTGATACTATAATTTCACATTCATAAGTGTTTATTTCTCTTGGAATAAATGAAAATGGAATTTGGGCTATATTCATTCCTGCTACTGTTAATTATTTTTAATTTTTTTTAGTTTTTTGTATTAATTTGAACACATTTTAGCTTTCATCCTTTTTTTTTTTTTTTTTCATATTCAATAATAAATATATAATTATTAAAATTATTTTTGTTACTTTTGCTTCTAAACTTACATTAACATTTATTGTATCTTTAAAAGGATTCTTGAAATGAACTGTCGAAGAAAAATATTTGTTAATTCCTATAGAAACCAATAAAGGTTCAAATTTAGTTGGGGGAATACCTTATCCGAAAACCAAATATTACCATTTTCCTATATTTTTAGTAGAAATTATAATTTCTGCACTTTCAATAATCTAAAATAATAAATTTAATGAAGAAAAAAAAAAAAAAATTACTTCTAAATTAGATGGCATATAAATAATTTCAATCATATTTTCTTATAAAGGTTTTAAAACAATATTTTCAGGAGAAATCTAGAAATTAGTAACATTACTAATTGTATAGGTTGCCTAAATTTCCTATTAAGTGTGATTTTCTAGAAAAATTTAATGCTTTGAAAATTTCCCTAATTCACTTTTTAGTAAATTAAGTCTTTGAGGAGGTTGTTCTTCACAATTTAGACTTAGTTCATACCAGATTTCACCTAAGTTTTCATTTATAAAAGCTATTGATCCTTTACTTCTACCCACTATATTAGGTTAATATAAAAGGGAATATTTTGCTGTTTACTTAGCTTCTATTTATAAATATTGATTACCAAAAAGTGTATCCCCATTAATAACAACATCAAAAATAGCTTATTAAGGTAAATTATTATATATCTCAATATCGAATGTTACGGCTTGCCTTATAAAAGTAGTTAGGTCAATTATTTTTTCACATTTTGGTATTTCAGTATTTAAAAGGACAGTATACCACAAATAATTTTATTCATTTTCATAAAATGTAATTGAACCAGTAAACTATCCACTTAGAACAGGATGTCTAAAAAAAAAATAGTTAAAAATAAGTAAAATATAAATAGTTTTTACATAGTAAACGCATATTAAGTAGTTTTTCCAGGTTTAATATTTATTGTAGAAGGTCCTGATGTATTAATAAGATCTGTTTCGACTTTGTATGTAACCTCACGGTCAGTGTAAGGATTTTTAATTACAATTTCTTTCTTTGTTTTCTGTTTTGCTTTACAATTTATTATTATATGTTCTTCTGCTACTGGCTCTTCCCCAATACCTTTAAGTTCATATTCAATGAAATCATTTGTATTTGGGTTAAAAAATGTTAATTTTGAAAATGCTTAACATATCCATTTAGGACTAAAAGTTACAAGGAATATTCCTGTTGATTTTTTTTTGACAACAAATTCTTTAATTGGAGGAATTTAAAATAATTGAGCATTCTTACCTTAGTTTTCTTCATTAAATCCCACTTTTAGATTCCATTCCCTTTCAGTACTATTTACTAAAGGAATTTCTTAAGATACTGAAAGCCTAGCTGGTACTTTAAACTCTATGAAGGCTTTTATTGGTCTTGGATTGACATTAACTTCACATTTGTAGCGTCTAATATCAGTTTTTTGTGCATTTTTAAGAACTAAAAGGAATTTATATTCCTTAACAGGCTATCTAAAGAGAAAATTAAGAGCCAATTTATTAGAAGTAAATTACTAATCATTGGTTTTTTTTATTAGTTTATTTGGATTATATAAGCTAAATTAATTACCACATGTTACAAAAGAAGCTGAAGGAATTATTTCAACTTCAAACTAAATTAAGTCAGGTGAACCGCCTGGGAATTACAATTTTTCCATAGCTAAATAAGTCTATTTATCTGCTATATTACAATAATTTTAGTTTTATTTCATTAATTTTTCCCTATTTTTTTCCATATAAAATGCTTACACTTGTTTTCTGGCACGTATTTATGATTCATTTTAAAAAGGAATTTCCAATTCTTATACTGCATTTTCATCCACATATAATGTTTTCATATTTGTAAGAGGAAATTTTATTGTGTCAGTTTATATATTTGGCATTTCTACAGTGCCAATAATTTCATGTTGAAATTCACCTTTTTTTTATTTATTTTTTAATATTTTTTTATTTTTTTACCTACTAAAGGATCTCTAAAAATAATATAACATTTTTAAGTTTCCATTTGTAAAGGCAAAAAAGTAACAGGTAAAATTACTGTTTATAATTTTCCGATTTTAATAGTAGTTTTGGTGGTAAAAAAAGTAGTAAATATATCGTTATTTTCCGCAGGAAGTAATTAAGTCATATGGGATTCATTTTAATCTTTTTTAGTTTAATTTTTCTTTTTTTTGGAGTCATTTTATTTGAATTTTTCTTAAATTATAGTAATTTAAAATTCTGCCTTTTCACTTTTAGTAAATTTATTAGTAATACTTAAAAGTTTTTCCTAAGGTTCATATAAATTGCTAGTCATTTTCCAGATTTCGTCAGAGTTTCTACCTATAATCTATGATTTTAGTTCAAAAACTAAAGCAGCAGCGCATACATTGCTTTCTTTTTTGTTTGTAAATCTTATTCTGGCAGAAACACTTTCAGAAATTCTAGAAACGAACTTTATTTTAAAATTCACAACTCCATCAGGCTCGATAACAAAATTATCTTCGTTTTCTAAAGAAAAGTCATTATCTTATTACTCTAAATTAACCCAATAGCTTACCTGTTTTTTTGTTTTATTTGTTAACGTTATTGTTTTTATCACTTCTTATCCTAACACACATTAGAAAATGACAACTTATTCTTTAGGTATGTAATGAGGTAAAGCATTAAATAATTATAAACCGATAATTAACATTTCTTACATTTATGGGCGTTAGAAATCTTTTACAACTAAATGTGTTTTCATTCCTATATTCTATAAAAATATGTATAATTATAAATATTTATTTATTAATTACATTTAATGCTAAAATTAATTTTTCAGCATTATAAATAATTTCTTATTCACTTCCACAACTTTATTTGAATTTTTTAAATAGCTAATATGAGTTTTCTCCTATATGTGATTGAATTGCGGAAGCGAAAACACTTCCATCTTAAAAGTCTTCATCGAAATTTCTAATTCTTCTAATTTAGATCGGATTTATAATTTCGTGATGAGTTTCGAACCAATGTATCAATAAAGCTTCACTTTAGGAAATAAAATTGCTTCCATCAATATATTCAGGGATACTAATTTTCTCTGGAGGAATTCCTTAAATTGACTTGTACATTTTTGGATTAATTCTTTGCAAATAATAGACTTTTAAAATTTAATAGATCATATGAGTCCAAGCATCGATTGAAATATATTAAAAAATTTAACTTGAAAGTTTTAATGCGGAAGGAGCAATTAATTACTTGTTTTAGTTTGGTAAATTTTTCATATAGAACAAGTAATCAGTATAGACTAATAAATATTCAGGCCTTATGTGATTAAGCAAAGCTCCATCTTATTTTAGAATTTTTATAATATCATCATATTATTTATATAGCCTTTCCACTTTCACAGCTCTTTTAGTATGAGCTTCAATATTAGCCTTAAAACTATTATTATTCTTATCAGAAAAATAGGCTAAAATATCAAATAATTACGCACCATGCTATTCAATAATACTATTAGGAAACGAGTCAATGTCTTAATTTAAAATGTTAAAATTAAGCCATCTTTTTAAAAATTCGATATTATTTTCTATATAATTTGTTGAAATAGGACTATAGCCTAGAATACTTTTTAAAGATTTGTTTGTTCCTCCCAAAGAACTATATGTTTTATTTGAAACTACACTCCTAGCTTTAGGCTAAGAAAATTTTTTATTTTCGGAAAAACTTGAATTACTATCGTTTATATCGTATTCTAATAAAGTTAAAGGCGACTTATTATGTTCTAAGTTAAATTTAAATTCACCTGGGCATCTTTGCATATAAGTGAAATTTGTAAATAAACAATTATCAGCAGTTCCACTTATAATTATTTCATAAATTCTATCTTAATCGTCTTAAAATTCAACTTTAGTAGAAAAAGAAATACTTTTCTTGCTTATAAAAGAAACATTCACTTTTAATCTAGTCTTAGCGATTCCTAGATTTTTTCCTTCAGGAAATTCGATATTAATATTAACTCCTTTTGGAGGTTCATCAACTAGTTTATATTTTAAGTTTAGATTATCATATCCACTATTAATAATTTTAAAAGCACATCTAGAATAAATATTAAGTGGAACAACAGGCATAATGACTTCTTTTCTATCAAAAAGTAGTTTTGGGAAAGCTCCTTCTCCTTTAAGTATAATATCAACATAAGAAGAATTAGTTTTAATTTCTGGATCATCGATAAATAAAGGAACTTATTTTTTGTAATAATTTTATTCAAAAGGATTAAATAATACTTATATACTTTTTTATTCACCAGGACCTACTTCTCCACTTTCAGGCCTTATTTCAAATATTTTTTATGATAAAACGGTCGGATCGATTCTCCATTTTACACGATTCTTGTCTGGATTTGAAAATGAAAGAGACTTTATTGAACAAGTTTATTTATCTATACTTGTAATTATTTTTTTTCCAAAATCTACTATTTAAGGGTCTATTAAGAATTTAGGTTTTAAGCCTTTACATATAATAAATCTTTTTATGCTTTCAATAGTTCCGTAATTCTTTATTTATATAGGAAATATGAATTTGTATGGTTTGAAATTCTTAGGTGAAAACTTAAGCTGGAAATTTAGTTATTATTAACCTTTTAAACATAATGAAAAATATCTTGATTTTTAATCATGGTTTTCTTCTTCGTTTTCTTCTTTTTCTTAACATTCAGCTGCGGATTGATCATCATCTAAATCCTCTAAATTTTATTTAAGTAATTATTAATTTTGTTGTTAATTAGTATTTAAATTTTATTCAAAGCTCTAATTTAAATCTTCATGTATTGAATGTAAAATACTTTCGTCACCTTCTTCATCTAAAGTATTAATTTTTAGACAGTCAATTCCTTCGCTTTCTTCACTATCATCGCCTTTGTTTCTTATATCGATAATAAGTTCTACTGGAATATCTGTATAATTTTTTAAAGTAAAAGGTAAAACACCTGGATTTCCCAATGTTGTGATATTGCCGAAATTAAAGACAGGCTCTTCGATTTAAACGTTTGGTATAATTACAGTTACTTAAAAAGGTAATTTTAATGTTTTTCCACCCCTTATTTATATATAAATATCATATTTTACTTCACAAGGAACAAAAGAACAAAATTTTATATTTATAACTTTACTTTCATCACATCCTATTTTTCCTTTGAAATTTAATATTTCTAATCCTTTAGGTAGTTTGCTTTGATCAATAAAATATACAGCAGGTTATCGTGAATTGTTCTTTATTTAAAAACTTGTTTATATAACTTTTGCAACCGATATTTCCTATTTTTTATATTATTTATATATTTAATTATATATTTTAAAGAAAAAAATGCCTAAAGGTCAACAGAAGACTATTTGAGAACACATTTTTATTCAATAAACGTTCCAATACATTTAAGCTATTATTCCATTCCATCAACAACTCTTAAAATAAGTTTTTCTTCTTCTGTTCTTGTAATATTCTATGTTCCTCCACTCCCATTATTAACAGTATTTGTAGTATTATTAGTGTTTTGAGGCAAAACAATATTATTCATTGAAATGGCATTATAACTTCCTGATGTTAAAGTTGAAGGCTTATAAGTTACTTATAGCGGAATAAAAGATCCAGCTTAAACCTACCCTTACATAGGTTTTATAAGAAAATTCTTGGAGTTATTTGTAAACCAGTTAAAAGTACCTGTTGCATTACCATTATTAGTAAGTTATATAATTTCTTTAGTATCCATTTCTATGTTATCGTCTGAAAATGACATTCTAAGAAGGTTTTTAGATAATTCTAATTTAACTAATTCAATGTTAGCAAAAATTTAAATTTCGAACTTATGCTTATCATTAATAGTATATCTAACATTAGTTCTAAATGCTCCTATATTTTTAGAATTCAAAACGATTTCAAATCCTGCGACTTAACCACTAGGAATAATTTAAGTTTTTTAATAAGTTTTTTTCAATTCTGTTTTATTAGTTTCTAATTTTACAGATATAGAAGTTCTCAAATCGTTTCTTACTTTAAAAGTTTTAACTACTTCAGAATTTACGTAAACGTTTTTAAAGTCTATTTCTACTGGCCCTGCGAATATTTTTTATAGTTCTTCTCCATTCAACTATTTTGATATTTCTCGAATTTCTGAATGGTTTTTGGGTTCGCCTGTAAATTTCTTCTTTATATGGACATTTGGATTTGCTTCAAAATAACCTGTTTTCTCATCTTGTTTATAAGGCTCATAATTGTCTATAGGTTTTGTCACAAAAAGACTTTCTTAAGCCCTTTTTATTTATTATTTTAAATATTCTTTTTAGATATTTTTACTCAGGTAGAGGCAAATAAGGAACATCAATGCAAGCATTTACCATTCCTACTTCATATTCGAAATCTACAGGAGCATCTTTGAAAGCTTCTAAAGTATTAAATTTTGAATTATTATCTTTTTAATCTTTATTTTATGCTTGCTAGAGGCTATCATAACCCATTTCTTTTAATTTTTATTTAATCTAGTTGAATTTTTATTAAACTATTTATTTTTTTTCTTTCTTTAACCTTTCTTATCTTTATTCCTTTAATTCATTATTATATTTATGTTTATTTTCGAAGCTTTTAACTAATTCTTCTATCTTATTCATTTAAGTTTCTTCGGTTATAATAGATTCAAGATATTTTGGATATATAGACACCATTGAATGTTCATCTCGCTATTTTTTTTCTGGTTAGCTTTCTAATGATTTTTATAATTAAAAATCTTCTGGAAGTCCTTCAGGCCCTCTTTTAAAACTAGCTGAAAGTTTACTTATTTCAGTAGCTTCACCTATCAATTTAACTCTTAAAGAATAAGACCTATTTATTAATAAGACTTATAGTTTTTGTTTAAATTAGCCAATGTTTCTTGGTCTAAAGGTAGCTAATACATTAATTTTCTCTCCTGGTTTCAATACCATTTCTTTAGGCTCAAATTAAAATCCCGGAATCGTATTTAATTATATATCTACTGGAATCTAATTATTTCTATTTTATATCTTTTTTTTTTTTTTAATAAAAAAATTAAATAATATCTTATTATATATACACATAAAGGTAAAGTTTTATGTTCAAAAACTTTACAATCTCCAAATTAGACTATCTATTAATCAATTTTAACCATAGGACATATACCTCTGCCAGTCAAATGAACAATAATAGAATCTAATTATTCACCTTCAAAATCAAACATAGCAGAATAAGCAAAGTCTTAAATTTTTGGAATCATTTCTTCATCTTTATCAATACAATATTTATCGACCCAAACTTAACTATTATAATCAACTTTAGATAAGCAAGTAAATAATAATTGAACCTAAAAAAATAAATAAAGAAATTAAATATACAATATTAAAAATAATAAAAAAAACCTAACTATAACTATCAATAATACCCTCTGAAGGCTCACAACTCATAATTCTTTCAGTTAATTCTCTACCAAATACATTAGGAGGTTAAATATTAGCCATATCATCAAGATTATAGAGAATACCTTATCTAAATCTAGTTTTGAATTTGTATTTTTTAGGTGTATTATTAACCAAATATCCAACAATTTATTTTTTCATTCCATAATAGAAAGTACCGAAGTCAAAAGATGTAACATCTAAACCAGTTTAATCAATAATAAACTTCATAAATTTTACTGAAGTAGCATTAACCTCAATTTATTTTTAAAATACATGTCCATCAGTAACTACATTAATATATCCCTTGTACATTCCACTGTCTCTTCCAAAAAAAATCACTCCAACACTTTATTATTCTCCTGATTTTATTATAAAACTATGGTTTAAAATTTTTAGATCTTGAACATCATTTGTCTTAAGTTCTATTTTACATTCACTATTTCCTTCATTTTTAAATAAAATTTCTTCTCTTTTCTCTTTTCCAACATTTACAAACCCAAAATTTATAAAAGGTTCAAATAATATATAGCCTTAAGACATATAAGCATGTAGTAAAACTATTTTTTCATATCCTCCATCAGAAACTATTTTAATACTATCGGAAAAATTATCTAGTTTTTAAGTTTCGAATGTTATTGTTAATTTCATTGCCAATCCTGCAGCTACAGCCCCAACCATATCATAATTTACTTTAAAACATCGATTATATGGTTAAAAAATTCTTATTCTTTTCATTTTTTTGGATAAATTACGGACAAATACAAATATTTCATATATCTGGTTTACTTTTATATCATTAAATATTACTTCGTTTGGTGATATCTCAATTGCTTCTTAATTTGATATATATTATATACTTGAATTATTAAAAATTTCCTTTTTTGAATCAATTAACCTTTTTGTACTTATTGAAGTAAAATTTAATGAACTATTATTTGTGTCTCTTAATATTATTTTGCTTTGTTTTGGAATATCTTTTTAGCTAGTTTTAATTTACAATTATTTTGCTGTTTCCTGTTAAAGCCTTTACTACTTCATTTTTATATTTTATTTAATTATTTATTTATAATATGTATTATTCAATGTTTATTTTCTATTTGAATATTATATATATTTCTTTAATTAACTAAAAAACTAAAAATTTTCTTTATTAAAAAAAAAAAAAACAAAAAAAAAAACTGAAAATATATTTTTTATAAAAATATTGAAATAAAAAATAATAAAATTATAAAGATCTATTTTGGAGAAATCAAATCTAAATAACTATTTATTAATGAAATTCTATAATATTTTTAATAAAAATTTAGTAATTTTAATTAATTCAATTTAATTAGATTTATTTAATTTTAAAAATTTATCTTTAATATAATAAAATTTTAATTAAATTAAACTAGAGCAAAATAATGACTAAATCTTTTAATTTTTGTATTTAAATTTAAATACAAAAAATATTAAATTAATTTTACAATTTATTAGTTTTTAATAGTTTTATAAAATTTATATAAATTATTTATAAAGATTTTTAATAAATAATAGTTTAAACTTTATAAAAAGAGAAAATATAAAAAAACATTATTTTTAATAAAAGATAACCATAATTATAAATAAAGTTTTACATAGTATATAACATTTTTTTTATTTTATATATAAATATTTTAAAATTTAACTTTAATAATGAAGAAAAAAATAAATCAGTCTAATTTAATACTCTAACATAAACTACTAATAACACTTTTTAATCTATTATTTAATCTGTCTTATTCTTCTTAAGTTAATATTGCTTATTATTCGCTTTTAAAAGTCTGAGATATATTTATATCTTATTAAAAAAACTTGAATTGATTATAATATATTTAAATTTATTTAATAATAGAAGATTATTTAATTTTATATTTTAAAACTATTTAATTATATATATTTAAAATTTATTCTGATTACTAACTTAATTTAACAATTAATAGATAATGTTCTTATAATTTAGATAAATATTTCTTTAATGCATCTACTAATAAATTTTTCTAATCTTCATTTATTTATTCTTAAATTAAATTATATGTTAACTATATTAAATAAGGAATTTAATTTATGCTTATTTACATATCTGATAATTAAGCATCATAAAAAAATTATTATTTATCTTAGTTTAATTACATATAAATATTTTGATATTTTTTTTAAAGTAGTTTAGCATATTCTTCACATTAGGATACTATATATTTATCTTATTATGAAATATGCTTTGCTTTAGAAACAAAAAAACACATGTATATTATTTTTCAAAAATTAAAAAAAATAATAATAATTATATATATATATAATAATAATATATATATATATATATATATATATATATATATATATATTTTAAATCAAATTTATTGTAATATTTAAGCTTAATAATTATTGATTTTGATTTTTAATTTAAATAATAAAAATATTTGAATTATATTTAAATTTTTCATATTTTAAAAAAAATATAAACTCAACCAAATTCATTATCATTTTGGCTAATTATATACTAAATAATTTAACTACCTTTAATTTTATATTTTTATAATTAAAATAAAATAATAAAGATATAATACTTTTTTCTTAATCTGCATAATATTAATTAAATAAATCATTATAATACTGTTTTCTAATTTTTTGTTTATAATCAGTACTTTGTTATAATATTTCTTATTCTATATTTAATTTTGTTATATTAAGTATTTATAAAACTTACATTGATTAATGATTTAAATATCTTCTTAAGTAGGGTTGTTTTAATTTTAATCTTAATTTTATAATTAATTATTTTATTAACTATCATTTAAAATGTGAATATTAATTGCTTATGCGGCAAAAAGTTATTAATCTTAATTTTATATATCAACATAAGCTTATTATTAAGACTCTTCAGATTATTAATTAACATTATATTGATCTTGTTAATAAATTTATGTATTATTGTTTTAAGTTATTTGATTTTCTTGTATTTCTGATGTTTATTAATTGTTAGTATTTATTTAATATTAAATATTATCAGTAATAGGTTTGAATTCTTATCTATATAACTTTTTGTAATATTATTATTATTCTATTTGTTCTGTTTTTTAAAGAGAACTTATAAATATATTATATATTATAAATTTTTAGTACCTTAATTTGTTTATTAAATATCTATAAAGACATTTATTTATTAATTATTTTATTATTATTAAAAACCATCATTTTTTTATTAAGTAAAATTTGATTTTCTTATTGTTTCTCTTTTTATAAATCCTTAAATTATTACTTTTAAGCTTATTTTGATAATAATTATTCAAGATTTTTACTTGGTTCTTATTTTTCGTTTTATTGATTTTCATTTTATTAAATTTCTTAATTTATTATTTTTTAATCTTTATTTATGGTTAAAGCTGTTTTGCTAATATAGTTTTAATTAACATTTTATTATAATTAACTATTGCTTTCTTAAAATTCATTTTATTTTGGTAGACCTACATATAATAGTTCTTAATTTCTTAATCTTTTTTATTAATAATAAATATTTTTATAAATATAATTATATAATAGTGTAAATTTTAAATAAATACTTTGTTAAATATATTTATTATATTCTTATAAAAAGTAAAATTATAACTAATTCCGTCTTTCTCATTATTATTTTTAATTTATTTGTTATTTAAATTTTATTTTATTATTCAATGTTTGTATAAGTATTTCAAAAAGCAAAATTGAAATGCGTTTCTAACTAAAATATATTACGTTTTTCCAATTTAATAAATAAAACAAGAAATAAAGTTAAAAAGATAAAAAAGAAATGAAAAACTAAAAACTTAAACCAATCAAATTATAATATAAAAACTATAATTAATATAAAAATAAAAATAATTATGATTTAAAATTATATATATATATATATATATATATATATATATATTTAATAATTTAATTTATATGTTAATTCTATATTAATATTTAATAAATAAAGGAAATAAATAAATATTTTAATATAAAAGTATCTTTTGATGGATAACATATCAATAATAATGTTCTCATTTATTTACTTAATATATTAAATTTGATAAATTTAATAATTGCTAAAAATTAATTTATTATTATTATTCTTCTTTTAATTATTAATTAGTTTTTTTTTATGTTTTCTTATTATTTAAATGGTTAATTTAACTTTCTTGGGAATTTTATTAAGTTTCAGTTGAATTATTATTTTCTTTTCTGTTTTTATCAATATTACTTTTTAATTATAATTATTCAACTTTTGATTTTAATTATCTTATTTTTTCTTTTTTCTTAATTATTCTTTATTAATAATTAATTGTAAAGGTTGAAGATTCTTAATATAATTTATCATTTTCTTTAGAAATTAAGTTATTTTTTTCATTTAATTCATCATATTTTTATTTTAATTACTAATATTCTTCCAATTAGTTTTCTAAGTTTTAAATTTTTAACAAATAATTATTATTTAATTAATCTTCCTCTTTTTATTATTTAATTTAAATTTTTAAATTTTAATGTTCTTATGTGTTTTTATTATTAATATATTATTTTTCAGAATTTTCTATATTTTTATTAATTAACTTTATTTCTTATGTTTCAATTATTTCTTATTGACTTTATTAAGATAAGAAATCTTTCTAAATTTAAATTTAAGCCAATAATAGGCGATTTTATTCATTCAAATTTTTATTTTCTTAAACTATTTTTTAATTATATAAGTTAATTTCTTCAATTTTCTATTACAAAATTTTAATTTTTAATATAGATTCTTAATCTTATTATGTATTTTATAGATATAAGTTCAAACGATTCTAATTGTTATTATTTTTTAGATCCTAATATAGTTATTCTAATTATTTTGATTATTATATTTGTATTTATTCTTATTTTTTTTCATTTTGGGTATATTCTTATAATCTGTTTTCCATTTGTATTTTAATAGTTTCAATTTATTAATTAATTTCTTTAAGTTAATTGATTTGTTAGAATTAATATTAAATATATTAAATTTAATTAACATTATTTTATTAATTTAATCCTTCTTAAATATTTTCGGTTAATTTCACTTAATCTTGCTATTCTATTTACTATTATTAAATTTAAGTTTTTTATTTTAATTATTATTAAGATCTTTCTATTTCATTACTAATATTATGTAATTATTCGATTTCAGTTAACAAGTTTACTTACAAATTCTAATTATCTTAACTTAGTTCATTAAGTGATTATTATTTTTATAAATTAAGATTAATATTTTTTAGTTATTAATTTATATTTTCAAACATTTAAGAATTAAATTAATCCATATTATGGATATAATCTTAACAATTCATATTTTATGAAACATTTTGTAAAGTTAATTATAAATCATAATTTAATTATTATTATTAGCAAACTTATTTTTATAGTTCAGTATTTGATTGATTTATTTAGTCAAGTTATTTTTATAATTGACTATTTAATTAAGTCTTCGATAAGTTTTCTTATTTTAAATCTTAATATTCTTTTTCTTATTAACTAATACTATTTTTCAATTATTATTAAATAATTAATAATTATTAATTTTGTTCTCTTATTTATTATATTTCATTATTTAAAACTTAATTTTATGATTAAAGTTCTTATATTTTATGTTCAAAAGATACTATTTAATCTATTTATTTTCTACTTTCTTCATTTAAACCTTAAATTTATTAATCTGTTTGTTAAGTAATTTTTAGAATTTATTATTAACTCTCATTTTATTTAAGAATTTAATTTTATAATTAATCTTTAATGTTTTAAATCTATATTTCTTACTATTGATTTATTTATTCGATTTTATTCTTTTGTATTTATAATTATTCGATTTCTTATCTATATTCAGAAGCTTAGTTTTCCAATTCATTTAAATAATGATTTTTTAAATTATTTAAGCTTTCCTAATATTTTTCATTTAATTAACTAGTTACATTAATATTTAATTATTATAATTATATTTTTAATTCATTAATTTCATCACTTTAATATTAGTTTTTAGTTAGAAGTTCTTATGTTTATTTACTTTACTAATCTAATTTTATATTTTAAGTTTATTCAATATTTTAAAGTTTTTCTTATAATTATTATGTTTATTATTATAATAACTAATTTTATTCTTACATTAATAATATTTTTTCTTATAAACTGTTAATTTCCTATTATTTGGATTATTTTAAATTATTTATTTCTTATTAATTCTTTTATTAGATCTAGTTGCTAGTTTATTATATATTTTCTAATTCATTTAAACAATTAGCCTTTTATTAAGTAATATTTGATATTTAATTTTATAAATCTAAGATTTCGTTATCTTTTTCAAATTTTTAATCATTTAATAAGCTTACTTTATTTAATAATTCTTACATTTAAATTTAAAGGTCATTTATTTTTTCTTAGTTTGGAATGTTTTCCTGATCTTAACTTAAGCTTTTCTACATTTTAATTTATTCTTTTTCGTTTTTTAAGTCTTTTATCTTTTTATTTAACTATTCAATTTAATTCTCGTATTCGAATGTTTTTTCTTCAAGCGATTCTTAAAATTACAAGTTTAGTTATTCCGAATTATATTGATCATTTTTTTAAAGATTATCCAATTATAATTTAAGTAATTCTATTTAATTCTTCAGATTATTTATTTCTTCATTCTATATTTTATTTTTTTCAATTAAAAATTCATTCTCTTCTTTTAATAAAATCTAAGTTTCATTTAATGTGGCTAACTATTGCTTATTTTCTTTAAAAATTTACTCATTTTTTTAACTAATTTACATATTTTCATTTACTTTTTCTTTCAATTTTACTGTCAAATCTTAAACATGTTCAGTTAACTAAATAATTTGTTCTTTTAAAACTAAATATTATTAATTAATGCTTTAATTTTGCTCTTATAGAAGTTAGTTTTTGTTATTAACTTCATTTAAAGATTAGTTTTCCAATTAAAGCTCCATATTTTTCTATTATAATATATTAAATTGTTCATTTTTTTAGGTAATTAAACTATTTAATTACTTAAGTTAATTTAAATAAACGTCCTTTTCTTATTCATTATCTGTATCCTGTTATTTTTCTTCTTAGAGTTTTTAAAATTATTAAGTTATTTATATTTTTTCTTCTTACAATTTATTTAAGTTATCAATGTATTCTTGTTTATCTTATTGAATTTTTTTGTCTTTTTTTACTATTTCTTACTCTAATTATACTTCCAGTTATTATTTTAATTGTATTTATTGTTCTAATTCTTTCAATTATATTTATTATTTGCTAAATTATTCATTAAAAATTTCTATTTAAGTCTATTATTGTTAATTCATAAGAGCCAAATTCTAAATTTGATTTGAATTCTATATTATTTAATTTTATTTTTCATTTAAATGAATTTAAAGCTTTTCGTTTTCTTAAAGGACGATTAAGTATTTTTATTAAACTTGTTAATTTTCATGAAAAACATTATTAAGGTTTTATTAATTTTATTAACTTTTTTATAAATTTTCAATTATTTTCTCATAATTAACTTATTCGTTTTTAAGTAGACTTATTTCTTCTTAACTTATTAGTTAAAGATTTTATAAATGTTAAACTTTCTTATCTGATTCAAATTTTAATTATTATTCCTTATTAAACTAGTGATTTAAGGCTAAATAATTTTCCTTTAATTATTTCTAATTGCATTTATATTAGTTTATTTCTTCGTCTTTTTAAGATAATTATTTTTACAAAGAATCAATTTAACTTTAGTACTGCAATTCTAATCCTGGGTTTTTTTAATTTTAAGAAATAATATTCTTAAGTTCTTATTAGTAACTATTAAACATACTTTCGACTTCATTTTAATACTGAATTTAGCCAATCACTAGCTCATTTTATATATATTTAAGTTAATTAATTTAAGCTTTTATATTCATTTTTTATTCTCCTTTTTTTTTTTTTTTTTTTAATTAAATAAAAATATTTTTATATTTAAACAAAAAATTACTTCTGTTTTGATTGTAAAAATTATCAGGAATATTGCTTTAAGAAAGTTCTTAATTACTTAAAATTTTACTTGCAATGTTTTAGGTCATTAAATTTTAGTTACTAGTGCTTACTTCTAATATAATTTTAATAAAGAAAATTTATATATATGTATATGTATAATATTACATTATCTTAATGCTAAGGCATTATCAACGTACTTCTAATCGTATTTTTTACTATTTTAAGGCGTTTAAGTAATATGGATATAGCTTAATTGTTGTTGTGATTAAGTTGGAATAATTTAGGGTTAGTATACCATATTTTATTAAGGAATTTAAGTTACATATTAAGGAACAGAATTGTAACTTTAGCTTAGAGGAATTGATGTAGACTGGGGAGTATTAATTATTATTTAAGGTTAATAATTAGGAGATATAAAAGTAGAGTTTACTAAGTTTTAAGGAACTTAATAAACATATTAGTTCAAATTATTATTATTATATTACATTTTTTTTTTATTAATAATATTTTTTTTTTTTTAAAAAAAAAAATAAAAAAATAATATATGAAATTTATAAAATTTTATCAATAAAAAATATTTATAACTTTTTTATAAAAATAAAATAAAATTAATTTAATATTTATTATCATATTATTTATTTAAAATCACTTTTTTAATTTTAAAATAATTAATTATGTTTTTGTTTTAATAATTAATTATTTTACATTACTTTTTTTTATTATAATTTAAATAATAAAAAAATTATATAGAAATAGTATTATATTCATAAATTTTATAATTATTAAAAAACCTTCCAAGTTTTTTTATATTTATATATAATAGTTTTTTTATTTTATTTTTATAATAAATTACTTTAATTTAATATCTATTACATATGTTTTTTATTATTTTTCATTTACAAGGCAAAATAAAAACATAAATATAAAAAAGTTAGAAGGTTCTTTAATATATATATATATTTATTTTTTTCCATACTAAATATAAATTCTTAAAAATATAATATTTTTTTGCTCATTTTTATTATAAATGATGGTGCCATTTTGTTTATCTAGCAATAATACCTGTATTAGTTACCGGATCGAATTTTCCGAAATTACCATAAACATTTCTAGATTAACTAACAAATCTTCTATGATTAACCTCTCTTTTAATATAAATTTTTTTTTTTTTTAAAAAAAAAAAAAAAAACAATAACTAATAAATAAAATCAATTTATTTACGATCTATCTCCGACTTCTATTTATGAGGCATTTGTAAATTAAGGAGGTGCATCTTGTACTGGTAATCTGTTCCTATAAGAATGAGGATGATATGTATCAAGTGGTTTATTATTCATCCCTACATGTTAATATGGTCTTACTTTATATACATCTCTATAAATAATAAAAATTTAATTTAAATAGTTTAATATTATTATTTACTAATAAAATGATGTTTAATAAGAGCTTTTTGACATTTTATCAGCATAAGTTTTATTTGGTTAACAATAGTAAGGAATTGCTTGAGGAACTCCTGTTTTAAGAGATATATATGAACAACTTTATACTTTAGTATCTTTAAAGAATTGTGCGGATTTTTCAGATTTTTTGTCACCTAAATATTATAATTTTGTTGAAGCGTTAAAATCTGATAAAATGTTGCTCCTCTAGTTTAGGGTTGGAAGCTTATTATTTACTTAATGATTTGTTTGAGATTATTATAAATTGCTCATATTTCTTTTGTTTTTTTTTAAATTTATTTATTTTTTATATGTTATAAATTTTTAATTATAAAATATGTAGAGTTGCATTTTTAATTTAATAATGAAAATAAATATAAAAGAAAAAAATTCAAATAAAATAAGTATTTTTTTTATTTTTTTTAATTTATATTTTAAATATATATTTTATATATCTAAACTATTTTTAAACAAAAAAATTATAAATAAAAAATGATTTTTATCCAAAACTAAAATACATTTGTAATATTTATTTTATAAAAAGTATTTAAAAAAATAATATAATTAATTTCAATATTCTTTTTTATTTTTCTTTTTTTACTCAATTTTATTTCTTTTTTCTTCTTCAATTATTTATTCCTTATATTAAATATTATTCCATATCATTGCAGCTAATAAAGTAACAGTTAAAATTGCACATATAGCTGATATTAAAAGAGTATCAGTAAGTCTGATTTCATTATTTTTTGACTAATAAATATTTATAAATATATAAATATAGTTATATTAAAAATTACATTAAAAGGAAAAAGAAATGATAGATCACCTATATTTTTAAAAATCCAAGAATTTCTATTGCTAATTATCAACCATAAATTCCTATAATATATTGAAATAAAATTTCCAAACATTAAATAAATTGGGCATATAACAAAAATGATAATTAATATCAATACATTAGTTTTTACTGCTTCAAAAATTGTTTAAATCATTTAGTAAAATTTATAAAACTTTCTGATATAAATATTAATAAAATAAAATAATTATTAAATATATCTATAAATTCTATTAATCTATATAAAATAATATACATATATCAAAAATATTTATATATATTATTTTTTTTATTAAATTAATTAAATAATAATTATTTAATTTATTATATTTGTAATTTTGATATTAAAAATAAAAATAGTTTTACTTATTTTTAAAACATTTAATATTTAAAATTTTTTCATTTTAAAAGATTTTTAAAAATATATAAATAAAAAAGATTTTATGAAAAATATGTGAATAAATAAAAAACTAATATATATATATATACAAAATATTTTATTTTATTTTAAATAAAATTAATAATTAATTCATATACTTCTAGATACAACTAAAATATTTATTTGAACTAAATAATTATTTAATTAAATTTAAAACTATATTAATATTTACATAATCAAAACAAGGTTATATTCTTACATAATATTCAATTATTAGTATTTTTAATTTTTTGATTAAATTAATATTATAAATACTATTAAAATTAAATTAATATAATATATAAAATGATAAAAATAGAAAAAACAATGATATAAATATTTACTATTATAATCTGTATTTATATAATCAAAATAAAAACTAGGTAACCCCTCAAGATAAATATAATTTCCATTTAATTTTTATTATATATATATATACTATTTTAAATATAGATTTATTATTTATATTAACATATTAATTTAATTTATATTAAACTAAGAATAATATTTTTACTAAGTATAAAGATAAATTATTTTTAAAACAGAAATAATTAATGTTTTAAAATTATAGAGTTTATAATAAATATAAGTTTAAAAGTTAATATTAACCAAAAAAAATACATTAAAAATTAAAGAAAATCATTTAAAAATATAAGCTTATTTTTAGTTTATTATTGCAAATATTTTATTGTTTTATGTTTGTATTTTTATACAAATAAATAAAAAATATTATCTTTATATTTATATATTACCACAAAAATTCGAATTCTTATAATTTATGTTATATATATAAAATATTTTGGAATAAGTCAGTCTTTACTTTCTAATATTAAATTTTCCATATGAAACAAAATTTTCATGACTAATGATACTTTTAATTATAGCATTACTTATTTATGATCTTTATATAGAGATTAATTTTCTTATTAATATAATAAACCCTAATATGTTATTTAAAGAAAAAACAGTACTAATAAATTAATAGATGAATATATATATATATATATATATATATATAATAAATTAAATTTAATTAATTTAATAATAAANAAAA
>NW_004085922.1:0-11719 GCF_000220395.1 Ichthyophthirius multifiliis
ATATATATATATTTATATTAATGAATATATTTTATTATATATATTATAAAAATCTAATAAAAGGATATATAATTTATTTTTATATTTTATATTTATATTATTATATATTCAAAATAATATCATCATTATTATTCTTCAGCATCATCTTAAAATTCAGATGTCCATAAAGTTAAATTATCTCTTATCAATTGCATAATTGTAGTTGCATCTTTATATTAATCTTCTTAAATACTTTCGATATCTCCAATAGCTTCATCAAATGCAGTTTTGGCTAAATTGCAAGCTTTTGAAGGATCATTCATAACTTCATAATGAAAAACTGAAAAGTTTAAAGCTAATCCAAGTCTAATAGGATGAGTAGTACTTAATTAAGCATTTGCAATTTCAGAAGCATTAGTATATGATTCTAAAGCTCCATCAGAAGCTTTTTTATGTGCGTCTCCAGTGGAATATTCAGCAATATATCTAAAATAATCTCCTTTCATTTTTAAATAGAAAACTTATGCTTCAGCATTCTTTAAAAATAAAAAATATTAATAAAATATAAATAATTACTGAAGCATTTTTAACTAAATGAGATGTTAATAAATCAAGAATATCATTACAAAATTTATTTAATTCCGTTTCAATTTTTTTTTTTTAGTTTGATAATAAATCTAAATGTTTAGATCCTTTAGATTCTTCCTTTTATTAGATTGCTGATAAACTTCTCCATGCAGATCTGCGTGATCCTACTGTGTTTTTGTAAGCTACAGATAATAAATTTCTTTCATCTATAGTTAATTCTTGTCCGGTTTATACTACTTGTTTCATGCAATCAAGCATGTCTTCAAATCTTTCGGTTTATTCAGCTATTTTAGCCATATATATTAATTCGTCTCTACTTAATCCCATTTTTTATTTATTTAATAATGTAGTAAAAAGTATATATAAATTATTTATAATTAATATTAAAAAAGATTCTTTTTTAATTAAATTTAAATATTATGAAAATAAAAATATTTATAAATATATATATATATATATATATATTTATTATATATTAATAATTTATACATATGTTTTATTATGTTTTTTATTTATTTTTGAATTTTTATATTAATTTTATATCTTTTTTATTTTGTAAAAATTATAATAAAGAAAATAATAATTTAATATTTTTATTTAATATTTTTTTTAATTATCTTTATATTAAAAAAGAAAAATTACATATTATTTTTTATTTATTCTTTTATATATATACATATCAATTAATTTTTTCTTATTTCTAATTTTTTTTTATTAAATTTTATATTTTTTTAAAAAATTATTTTTTGCTTTAATATGGCTACATTTAACAAATTTTTTTTTAAATATAGATTATTACATCTTTTTTAATTTTTTTTTGTTTTAGCATTAATTTTCCCAGTTTTAGCTTTAATTTTCCCAGTTTAAATTTCATTAATTCTTATTAATTTTTTTTTTATTTTAATTTAAATAATATTTTTGATAGAATTATTAAAATTTCTATATAAATTTAATCCATTTTTTATTTTTAATTAGAATTTGTATCTTTTTTAATAAAAAAATACAAATTATAAAAAAAAATTTTTTATAAGCGTTTTTTATTGTTAAGCGAACAATATTTTTTCTTTTATTTATTTCAATATTTTTTATTTATATATTTTATTATGAGAATTTTAATTTTTATTGATAATTATATTATTTATATATTTATTTTATATATAAATTTTAAACAAATAAAATTATTAATATATTAATTTAAAAATATCTTTTATTTTTAGAAAAAATATTTGTAAAAAAATAAATAAATTATAAATGAATATAATTAATTTTTTATAAAAAATAATTATAATAATTTTTTAAAAATATATAATCAATATGTATTTTATTTGTTTTAAATAATAATTTATAATGTTTAATATTATAATTTTTATAATATAATATCAAATAATTTCTATAAAGAGTTTTTGATATAATTCATATAAATATTAATCTATTTTTATATTAATAAACAATATATATATTTAGATTATGTCCTATTTAACTTATACTTTATAATAAATACTTATAATATGAAAATATTTAAATCATCATAAAAATATATATATATATATATATAAAATTTTATTTAATATATAAAATAAAAATATTAAACTAAATTATAATTTTTTTTTTTATTTATATTATTTAAATAAATAAAAAATAAAATAATTAAATTGTATATAAATAAATATATATATATATACATATATTCATATATATATATATATATATATATTTATTGTAGAAAAATAAAATTAATTAAAATATATATATATAAATTAAAGTAGAACCAAATAAAAAGAAACAAAAATTAAATTAAATTAAAAATAAACATAAAAAATAAATTAAAAAATAATAAAAATTCAGATATGTAAAAATAAATAGTCAATATTTTTGTTTTTTATTTTCTAAATGTCTTATAAATCATAATCTATTATATGTATATAAAAAATGGAAATAAAAATTATATTTAATTATTATCATAAATTCATTTTTTTTCGAAAATAAAAAATCATAATATAATACTAAATTAAAAATAAAAGTCTTTAATTATTAATCAAATATGTAAACAATTAATATTAAATACATATACATAAATAAATATAAGTTAATTAAATAAAATATATAAAATATATATAATAAAATAATTAAGTAAAATAAATAAAATAAAAATGAACGATTAAAACGTTGACTAATAAATTAATAATTAAAGCAACAATATCGAGAATTAGAATAGTAAAAATAAATAAATTATAAAAATAACAAAAACAAAAAATTTAAAACAGATTTTGTTGAGGTTAAAAATTCTTAAAGAAAAAGAAAATAATTTTAATATTAATTGCTGCATTAATATTTATTTGTTTATTAATTGGTGGATTATACGCTTTCAATGTATTAAATGAATAAGACAATGGTACTAAAATAAAGATTCCTATAAACTACAATCAATATAAACCACAAATATTAGTAAAAAAAAAATACAAAAATATATAATTATAAATTTTAAAGATTGGATAAGAAAAAAATTTAATTTCAATAATAAATGTACCTAAATCTCAAAAGATATACAAATATTTATCTACTACTACTATAACAAATACATAAGCAGATGGTTAAATTGCGGTTTAAATAAATAAATAAAATAATTAATATTAATAAAAATATAAAAAAAAGGTTACAAGAACAGTATCTGAGCATGATTTTGGTCTTGTTTGCTCTGAATTGACAGAAGAATGTTAATATTTATTTATAAAAAAAATGTTAAATTTATATAATAAATAGATTTTGAAATGTTAGTTTATATAAAGAAAACTTAAAATTATGATTTGGATGATAAAGAAAAATCATTAAAAGAAAGAGTTGGATTTCCTGAAATGTTAACAAATCCAGATAAGGAAGATTAAAATAGAAATATGGTATAAGAAAAACCTATTATTTAATAAAATAATGAAAGACTATTATAAGAACCTGGTAAAAAATAAAAAAATATTATTTTTATATAAAAAATTAATATGAGAAGAAGAGGAAGGTTAAGAAGACATCAAAGATCCTGAAGAAGAAAAAATGAAATAAAGAATAAGAGAAAAATAAAAAAAATAAGAAAAGGAATCAGGAGGTTTAACGACTGAAAAAGAATAGGTATATATAATATATATATATATATATAAAAATAAAAATATAAACATAAATAAATATATTTATATATATATATAATTTATTAATATTCATTTATATTTAATATTTGATAGGATTATTAACTCCAAAAGAAATTGAAGCATTAAAAAAAAAAGGATATACAGATGAATAATATAAAAATAGTAAATATCCTATTATTAAATTCAGAATTTCTAAAGAAGGTAAAATTACATAAGTTTTTTAACCAATAAACTTACGATATGATGTTTACTAAATATATATAAATTTACTTGAACAAATATCTCCGATAGTAAAAGCAGATTTATATTAAGTCTAATAAAAAGACTAAAACGGAAAAAAAGAATATTATCATATTAAAAAATATTCGAGAAAATAAGAATTTTAGGCATAGAAGATATCTAACCTTAATATTCAGCCTAAGTATAACCAAACGGTGAAGGTACATTAAATAAAGAATATGCATAAGGGAAATCTATAGGAGAAAATAGTGAAAGATAAGTATCTTATGATTAATAATCTAAAATTTAAAATGGAGCACTTTTAGAAAGTAAAGCAAGCTCTTCATGCTCATTTGATGATAACAAAGTAAATATTAAATATATAAATATATAAATATATAAATATAATATTTTTTTATATACTCTATTAATTAGAATGGATAAAATAAAGATCCTTCATTGACAGGGAAAATGGATATAAAGACTGATGTTGTATTATCTTTTGTAAAATAAGAAGATAAAATGGAAGATAAATTTTTTAATTAATTAATGGAATATTTCAAAAATATGTCATCTTGGAATTATACTTGGGAATAAGCAAAAAATGAACATTAAGCTTCCTTAGAAAAAACTTAAAATGGACCAGATGATAAATAAAATTTAAGAGAATTAGCAGATGAATAGGATTTTGATGAAAAGGCTGAAGGAAAGCAAAAACCTATGGGAGATATTATTTAGAAGCCTATTTTTAGAAAAACACTTTCTAGTTTTGAATTAGGAGCTGATATAAGATCGGAATGTACATCTTCAGAATCATATTCCAAATAAGATATATGTAAAGCGTCTTTATGGAGTTATTTTAATGGAGTCACTGTAAAAAATTAAAAATAATATATAAATATATATACATATAAATAAATAAATAATATATATATATATATGTATATATATATATATTTTATATATATATATTTATATTATTATATTTTTATTTTAAAAAAGGCTAAATTAATAGAGAGAAAAACTAGAATTAATGTTAGTAAGTTGATTAAATAGTATTAGTATATTTAACATTTATTCTAAACCAAATTGAATATTGTTAAAGATGATATTTTAGGTGGAATTACAAAAGTTTAAGACAATATTAATAATATAATTGATCAAGTTGAGGATTTTTTAGATATAAAAAGAAATCCTGTTATGAAAGAATTATTAGGAGTTGTTTATAATGATGAACTTAATGTTGTTTCTTAAATTAATTAATTTGAACTATTAATAAATAAAGTAATTTATAAACAAATATATATATTTATAAATTTATTTCTATAGACATTAGAAGGTATAAATAAATTAGTAGAAAATCCTTTAGCTGTATTTAAAGAAAAACAATATCTTTTTTAGCTAGAAAATATGTATCTTTATCTGCTTAAATTAATTCTATTTCTAATTTTTTTATTGATAAATTTACTCGAATTTAAAAATATATTGAAAAAAATAAAAATTATGGAATATCAGAGGATACATATTAAAAACTTGTAGACTTATTTAATACTTATGAAGATATTATCATAGAACTAGTTGAAGTTCCTATAAAAGGATACTTAGATGAAGTAGAATCTTTTGTACTAAGCTAAGCATCCAGTGTATTCGACCGATCAAGTGAAGTAGATAAATAAGTGTCTGATACATAAGAAAGTAAAGAAGGAAAATCCGCAAAATTATTAAATTTAATCAAGAAAATGCTCACAACATCTGGACTAGTCGATAAATTAAAAAAGATGCTTGTTTAAGGATTAAAAAGGGTAGTTTCTTAAAAAAAGTAGCTTAACATTTAATCTAATAATTAAATTCGAACTTAAAATAAATAAAGGACGCAGTATTGGTTTAAATGGAAATAATTCCTCAAAATAACCGATAAATTGATGTTGAAGAAATATAATAAGTTCTATTAGAATTTAATAATTCATTTTATTTTTCATAAGATATAAAGACTGGAATTTAAATTTTTAAAGATGATTGCACTTAAATAATAGATTCTTTAAAAAATTTATAAGGGAGAAAAGCCTTAAAAGTAATAGGAGAATTTGCTGCAAACTTAGTCTCTTTTCCAACTGATTTAGCTAAAAAGGTGAAATATTAAGGGCTTGAGACAATAAGGAAAATTAAGAATATTGCTTTGAAAATAAAAGAAAATGTTATAAACTGGAAAGATTAAATTATTTAATAATCGAAAGATTTAGTTAGTAATGTTAAGGGTATATTTGCTAGTGTGAAGGAACTTTTTTCTAAACCTGTAGACTTTCCGATGGATAATCAATCTTATTATGATACGCCGATTTTCGATGAAGTTATGAATATAGTAAATGGAGTTAAATCAGTAATTAATTATCCTTATAAGAAAATTGGATAGATTTTTATAAGAATTTTAGATTTGCCAAATAAGTTTAAAGTATTTTTAACTTAAATGAAAGATTTTGGAAATTAAACTTTTGAGTATTTGAAAAATATTAAATTAGCAGTTTCTTCTATGAATATAGATGGAGGACTTATTTGGTAAAAATTATCAGGTAAAGTAGAATAAAGTAGAAAGGAAGTTAAAGGAGAAATCGAAGAAAAGTAACCTGATGCAGGAGCAAAAGGTAGAAGAGTTAGGGTTTTGGGAATTTTCGATAGAGAAGATGAAACTGATAATAGTACTTTGAATTAAAATTATGGATAAGCAGAAAAAGCTATTTCTGAATTTAACGATGCTGTATAATAAATAAATATAAATATATATATATATATATATATAAATATATATATATATATAAATAAATTTATATATTAAATATATTTTTTTATAAGAATTAATTAGATGTGAAAAATAATGTCGAATCATATAAAAAATAATGTGAAGAAAATGCTGAAAACAGTGGTTAGTTATATTCAGGAGTTATAGGTTAGATTATTTCATAAATTTAATTTGAAACTAGAATTTAATTTCAAGCGATTTCTCTTGATTGGGAATACACTTAATATTATGTTACTCCTATTGGAATAACTCTTGTTTTTAAAATCTATGCTGGATGGAGAGTCGGGTTTATCTTTACAATTAAATTTAAAAATGCTATTTTGGATATTTCTGTTGGAGTTAATACTTATGTTGTGGCTGGTGGGTCAATCGGAATTAGTATTTTGATCGCTGAGTTTGGAGCTTATCTTGAAGGAAAATTCTTAGACACTACTCTAACTGTGGGAATCGCTTTAAAAGTTTTAGAAAGAGTATTAATTAATAAAATTTATATTTTAATTTTTAAATTTTTAATTTTTTAAATTTAAATAATAAAATTAGTTTAAAGGTTGTGTTTATATTGATGCATAATTTACTCCAATTACTATAAGGTTTGGTATTTATTATAAAATTTTATTTTTCTCAAGAAAAGATCTTTTCGAACCTATTTAATGGACTGGACCTTCTTATTATAAAAGATTAAGTGAATATTGCTGGTGATATAATAGATAAGATTTTATTTATTAATTATTTTATATGTTATAAGGTATAAAATTATACTTTTTATTTTTTTATTATATTTTAAAAGTAATAAATATATTTTTATGATTATATAAAAAATAATATATGTATAAATATATTTATATATAAAATATTTTTAATAATTTTTTTTAATAATATTAATATATATGAATAATTTAAGATATTTTAAATTATTATAAAAATAATTAATTATATGTATTAATTTATATTTATTATATTTTTTAGTTAATTATTCTTTAAGATTAAAATTTATATTTAATTAATTAAAATATAAATTACTTATAAATATTAATTTTAAATTTAATTAAGTTTTAATTTTTTATATTTTAATAAAAATTTTACTATTTTAATAAAGTTAAATGAAAAATAAAAAAATGAATTAAAAATATAAAATAAATTGCAATTTACAAAATATAATATATTCATATATATTTTCATTTAATAATATGAACTTATAAATAGATATATATATTTATTGTAATTTAAAGATACATATAAATATATATATATATATATATATATATATATATATATATATATATATTTATATACATAAACTTTATTTCAATAATTAATATATTCTTCAATTAAACAATTATAATTTTATGTTTAAAACAATTACTTTATGAAAACTTCAAATTTTTGATTTTCTAAAATTAACATATTTTATACAAAATCAATATTTTTGTTTTATAAACTTATAAAATCAATACACTCAACAAAATTTTATATAAAAACTTTTCTTGTTTTTTAAATAATTTCAAAACAAATATATTTTGATTTCACTTCTTAAAATTTTTCGAATAAATAGTTAATTTAAGATTCTAAATGAAAATAAAATTAATTATTTATCACATTTTCATTAAAATTAATAATTTCAATTTAATCTAAATTAATTATTTAATATCTACTATCGAAATTCTAATTATCGTATATCTATAAAATTATTAATATATCATCTTTTTTCTGTTAAATACTTCATTTATTCCAATTATTAAAGGAATAGGTGAATCCAATATATTTATTAAATTTTCATTTAAAATAAAAACTAAAGGATGTAGCCATTTCAAAGGTTTTAATAGTGAATGAAAAACTAAACTTTTTTTATTTCATTTTATTTATTGTAAAAAAAAAGTAAATAATATTATTTACATTGTTTATGTTAATAATTATTTATTTTCACTAATAAAAATTATTGATTATTCTTAAATAATGGCTAAATATATATATAAAAATATACCTAAACTATTAATATTTTAAAACACATCTAATAAGCCCCATTCTGCTTCTAAATCAAATTAATTAAATTATAAATAATTTTCAAAAAAACAAACACTTTTATTAATATTAGGCATTTTTACTTGCATTAACTATTATTATTGGAAAAACTAAACTTCGATTTTATTTTGGGATTCAATTTTTTCAAGAATATTAAAAAAAAATTAAATACAAGGAAACTTAGAAACTATACAATAAGCAATTAATTATTTTTGTATAAATGAATATTTCTAAAAAATAATAAAATAAAGAAGTTTATCAGGATTTATTTATTCTAAAATATCATTTTTTTCTTATTTTTGATAAGATTATTTAGTTTTTAATGCAAATACATATTTTTCGTGTTAATTTTTATAAATTAATAATGGAAAAAGAAAATCTTAAATATTTTTTCTAGCTAAAAATTCTCCTATACATTTTGAGTTTAAATACATATAAAATTAATATTATTTTGTTCATTTTTTTCTAAAATAAAAAATCCATCGATTAATAAGCAATCTTTTAAAAATATATATATATATATATTAAAAATGAATTAATTATTTTAAAAATATAATATATATATAAATATGAAATAAAAAATTCAAATATTAATATATATATATTAAATAAATTATATATATACCATTTTATTTTTTTTGTAAATTATCTTTATTATTGTTTTTTTTTAAATTTTAATTTTCTATTTTTTCGTTTTAACTATTATTTTATGTAAATAATTCATTTTAATTTTCTTAATCTTTTTTTTTTTTTCAATTAATTAATAAATCGTTTATTTTTTTTTCTTTTCATTTTTTTATTTAAAAACTTTGCTTTCATTTTAAAAATATTTCAAATTTTTTTCTTTCATTATCATTTTGTTCGGCCTTTAATGCATACTATCACTATGATTTGAACTTACATCAGAATCTGTAAATATTGGATTGTTTTTGTCATATTTTTTTTCCAGTTTTTAATTCAAATTATTGATATAATTCTATTTTGGTATTTAGATTTAATTTATATATCTTGAATTTGGAGATACTGAATGTTATAATCTTTATGATTTTTAGAAATGATTAGGAATAATATTGATCTATTATTATTATTATTATAGATTAACGAAATTTTATATTTATTCCTTTTGATTTTATATTTATTCTTCAAGCCTTGTTATTATTTGTATGTATTTCTGCTCTTTTATAAGGTGTTCTTGAATTTTTTCTTTTAACTTTATTGTATTTTGATCTTACATTTTTATTATTTAGTTTAGTTTTTTTATTTCTAATTCCATTTTTATTTATTATTTTTTTAAAATAATTAATAATACTATTGTTGTATTTTTTTTATTCATTATATATAATATTTTAATTTAATAATTATATAAATAATTAAATATACATATTAAAAAAAATATATATATACAAATATTTAAACCTATTGATACTCAAATTAAACTATGTTTATTTTATAAATTTTTATATAAGCCAATTAAAAAAAAAAAGACTTGCATAAACATAATTTCATTTTTTGAACTAATTTTTTTTATTTATCAAATATATTTTTATACTAAATATATAAAAGAACAATATAAATTTATATTAAAATATTTTTACAAGTTTTCTTCATAAAAAGAAAAATTAAAATTAAAATTAAAAAAAAAAAAAAAAACTTAAAACATAAACTAAAAAAAAAAAACCAAAATAAAAAAAACCTATATAATTAAAAAGAAAAAATTAGTAATGATATAAAAGCATCCCATATTTAATAAAAATCCAGAATTTACCAATCAAGATTGTCCCCAAGGTTGTTTAGGTCAAAAAAATATAAAAATTCAAAATGGCATAGCATGTGGTTAATGCGGTCAAGTATTACGTAGTGAAGAATTCGAGCCCGAATTCACATACAGTTCTTTAAATTATATAGATAAAAAAAAATAACGGAATCAACAGCATACAGTAAATTAAGAAAATCGACAAAAAGAAATAAATAAACAAATAAATGAGTTTGTGACTAAATTTCCTTTAAATTATAAAGAATAAGAAGAAGTAATGTAAATAGTAGAATAAGTCTTAAGAATAATGGATTAAAAATAAAAAAGATGTAGATCATTAAGATCTCTTGTAGCTTCTTCGTTTTATGAGTATAATAAAAAAATGAACAAGTTTATACCAATAAATGAGTTTTGTAAAAAATTTTTAATTAAACAGAAGAGGTTGCTAAAATATTCGAAAAAATTAAATAAATATTAACTTTTTTTGAATATAAATATTTAATAAAAAGATCAAATAGTTGATATTGTTCTTGGAAAAATTGAAAAATTTATTTCTAAATAAAGGAATTTAATTGCGAATCTATTTTAGCCTTTTTCAAATAAATAATATAAGGATTTAAAAAAAGACGACTCTTATATATAAAGTATCAAAAATAATATAAAAAATCTGTATTTTTGTGAATATTTAAGTATAGTGAGAATGGGAAAACACCCGTAAAATTTTATTAGTACAATAGCCTATTTAATGCTAAAATCTTTAAATTTTGCATTCAAAAATAACCAGTTTTGTGAAGATATTGGTATAAAGTATTCTACTTTATCAAGGGAATAAAAATAAATTAAAGAATATTTAGTTAATAGTATATAGATGGTTTAATAGGAAAAAATACCGAAAAATATACTCTAAGAAAGTTAGTAAAATAGTTAAAAATTATCTAATGAGTTTTTGGCATTTGCGTTTTAGAATATTCTATAAAATAACGAAGAACTAAATAATTTAGAAAAATAAGATTATAATAGTATTTAAAGTACTCCAATTAATTAAAATAATAATATCTTAATTTGATATTATTTTATAAAAAATTATTAATTATTATAAATATATATTATCAAACATTGAATTAATTTTTTATTATATTATAATTTTATTTATATATATATATATATATATATATATTATTATATATACTATTTTTATTTTATTTCTTTTTTTCTTAAGTAAAATTATATATG
>NW_004085921.1:0-13816 GCF_000220395.1 Ichthyophthirius multifiliis
TTATATATATTATTATTATATATTACATTTTATATGTTTCATCATACATCTCTCCTCATTAAATCGATTTCCTTTAAAATACAATCATTTTCTTATTCATATACGTTCATTTTATAATTTAAGTCTGCCATATTTAATTCTAAGCTTATCTTTTCATTATTTATTTTTTAAACTATTATTTATTAGTTTTCTATATTTTTCTCATGTATTTATCTTTTGTATTCTTTCTTTATTTCCTGATTTTTTCTTAAATTATCAATTCCATATTCCATTTTGCTCTGATTATAATTTTATTCTTATTTTACTATATTTCCGTCTACAACTATTTCTTTTATATTATCTACTAAAACTGGTTTTTAAATATATATAGGCTCTTATAATACAATTTAAGGTACTTATTATTATAAACAATATGGTTATTATTTTATATACACTGGTTATTGATTTATATATGAAGGTTCTGATTAATCATATAAAGGTTATTATTATACATATACTGGCTATTATTACTTATATACAGGCTATTATTGTATATAAACTGGTTAGTTTTGTACATATAATTGTTAACTTTCTAATGGAACAGATTCTTTTACATATTATTTATCATTTTATGAATAATACTATGGGTAAACCTTTTTAATATATATATATATATATTAATTTATATTTATATATATTTTATAGAACATTAGGAGATTAAATATTTGTATTTATTTATTATGAAACGTTTTACAAATACATTTTTATTTTTAATAATTTATTTTTTATATTAATTTATTTATTTTTTCTAGAAAAAAAAAGTAAATATATTTTTTATTTTTAAAAAAAATGAAATTTATTAAAAAAATTAATATAAATAAAAAATCCGTTATATATAAAAATTAAATTAAAATAAAAAAATGTTCCAATAAAAGCCTTCCTAAAAAAACTTGAAATAAACCGAAAAGTCTTATAGAACCATTTAATCTCCTCAAAACAACTACACTTAAATATCTCCTACATATAGAAAAGACATTGAAACTCCATTAGATAATCTATCTAAATCTCCATCATATAAAATCCAAAAACCAATAAAACCAATAAATAAACCTAAACCATTTGAAAAATACTAAAATATATATTCATAATAATAAAGATCGTTTTAAAATTCATCTCCAATAAATTTGGATCGATTTGATAATCTCAATATAAGCAAATAAGCAAATTTAAATAAAAATTGGGTAAAATCAAAAAATACTAATCAATATAATAAAATAATAGAAAAAGAAAATAAAACATAAATATATATATAAACAAAAGACAATATAAGATAATAATAAAGTTTAAATTAATAAAATAAAGTCAAACCGAATATGTTATATAAAAATAGCTAAAAAATAATAGATGAAGATGAAGAAAATCTTATTGAAATTATTAATTGTATAAATAAAGATAAATAAATAATTATGAATGATATGAATTATTTATTATAATAATTATTTAAGTATAAATCATTATATACATAAACTAAAAAATAACTAGATATTTTATAAAATACTTCAAGTTAAGAAAAGTAATAGTTAGATATCAAAATTATTGATTAAAATGAAAAAATTAAATTTAAGATAAACTATTTTAATGGATTAATGAAGATTAAAATTAAATGGAAAATAAAATATAATTTAATAATAATTGATATAAAAATAAAAAAAAAAGCATATATATAATATAAATATTATATATATATATAAATTATATATATATATATATATTTATATATTATTATTTTTATTCTTGTATACATTTTATAAATCTTCATTACTTTATATATATTCGTCGTTTTTTTTTTATATTTAAATAATTAAAAATCATTTTTAATAGAATATTTAATTTATATTTTTATATATAATAAATCAATTATACATATATTATTATTAACTAACAATAAACATATAAACCATCAATTACTTTTAATATAAAATATTTAATACCTTATTATAAAGATATCTATAATAAAAGAAATATAAATACAATTTTAATAATACTTAATTAATAAACAGAATATTAAATAGTATAATTGTAATTATTTAAAATATACTTATATACACTTTAAAAAAAAATATATTAAAAAAAATCATTAAAAACTTATTATTATTATATATTTTCCCCATCTACTTAAAATAATTTTTTATCTATCTTAAACATTATATCCTTGTAAAAAATAATCAATTTCCAATATATTACTTTGTATAATATAATAAATCGGTTCCTATATATATTTATTCAAATAACTTTTAGATAAATCCTTATATTATATGAAGTTATAAAATGCATTTTTGTCCTTTTCTTTAAACTTAATAAACTTCATGAATTTTAGTTTTATTATAGAATAAGAGTGACTTAAATAGAATAGTACATGCTAAAAATTTAAGCTTTCTGTTTTACTTATTAAATTTCTAAAATAAATGATACCTAATGTTCTTTTTATTAAAAAGAAAAATTAATCTTTTAAATTGATATTATAGTCGAAAATAAATAATTACATATAAATATTTTAAAAAGACTGCTTTCTTATTTAAAATTCTATTTTTTTAATATTCAAATAATTTATATAACAATGATTTCTAAATCTAAGTTTAAAAAGAAAAAGTTTAAAAATTAACAATTATAAATATAATAGCTAATATTTATTCTATTTTAAGAGATTTAATTAAAATATATATAAAAAAAAAAGGTAAATGCTTTATGTGAAAAGAAAAAAATATTGGGTATCTATTGTAATAAATTACTATTAAAGAAGTTTATAAAGCAATATAAATGATTAAAAAAAAGTAAAAATGTTAAAAATGATAAATAAGCGTTTTCAAAGTTTAGAAATTAAGAAAAAATTTATATAAATAAATAAGCAAATTATATAAAATTAATTTAAATATATATTATAAAACTAAATATAAAAAAAGATATTTACTAATCTATAAATTTTTGTAGAGATTATAAAAATATTTTAATTATTAATAACAATTGATATTAAAAAATAGTATATATATATATATATATATTAATATATATATATACATATATATATTTATAAATAAATAATCATGTTATTAATTTATTTTTTAAAATATATAATAAAATAAAAAAACCATAAATATGTAAAATATTATATCAAATAAACTCTAACAATTTTAACCAAAAAATATAAATTAACTTGACTTTTAAGAAATAATTTCACATCTCCTAATTTATGAAATAATAACAATAGATATTTTATATATTTCTGATTAGTCTTTTATTTTACTTATTGATTAAAGTATGTTTAAAAGCCGAATAATCGCAAAAGTATATAAAGATTAAAATTAAGATGCTATAATATGTGCTTTGAAAGAATTTTAGAGGATAAAATAAGAATAGAATTTAAACAATTTAGTATAAATCCATGAGTTGATAATACATAATAATTATTTAATAATTTTATAGAATTTCTATGAAAATGGAAATTTAAATAATTTAAAACTTAAAGAATTTTCAGAAAAAGAATTATTAAAAATAACTTTAAAAATTATACAAACAGTTTTTTTTTTACACTAAAATAATATTAATCACGACGGTTTAAAAAAAGAAAACATTTTGTTTGACTAAAATAATGAACCTTTTATTGCAGATTTTTCGTTAAATAAATTTTCTGAATAATAAAATATTAATGTTAAAGATAATATATAATTAGGAAATCTTTTCATGGAAATTTATTAAAATTAAAACTAAATTTAAAATGAATTTCTTTTATTATAAAAAGAAGAAATTTCTTTGAAATAAATAATTTTAAAATTATAAAATATTTATTAAAAAATTGATATATAATAATAAATGGAAGAATATAAATATAAGAAACAATAAAATTTTAATTAAAATATTAATAGAAACATATATTAAAATATTAATTAAAATATTAATACAAATATAAGTACGAATATTAGTACAAATATTAATACAAGTAATAATAATAATAATAATAATAATAATAATAATAATAATACTAATTCATAATATTAATATTAATTAAATTATTCTTAATATTAGAATAATTAATAAAATGTAAACCAAAATTTCTAAATCCAAATATCATAAAGTTATATTTAACCACCTGAAAATCCTCAAGACATAATACCTAATTAATATCCAAAAGAAGGTAAAGGTACCATAAACTACATAAACGGCAGTTACTATTAAGGAGAATGGTCAGACTATAAATATCATGGCGAAGGAATTCGTTATTATGTAAATGGATCATCCTATTCTGGTTAATGGAACATGGGTAAAAAACATGGAAAAGGTAAAGCTTATTATTGTAATGGAAGTTATTATTAAGGTGAATGGAAAAATGATTTATATGATGGAAACGGAATTAAAAATTATGTGAATGGAAGTAAATACTAAGGAGAATGGAAATAAGGTAAAAGACATGGATTTGGTAATTTTATTAATATTTTAGGATAAAGTACATAAGGAAAATGGAATGATGATAATTTCGAGGGACAGAATTGAATATTATAATATATATAGATATATAAATATATATATATATATATATATATATATTTATATAAACATTTATATATATAACTTTATATTTATATTTACATATATTTTTTTTTTTTTTCTTCAGTCTTATTTTTTAAAATTTTATAATAATATATCCATTTTATCAAGACTTTTTTAAAATAGATTATTATCGTCTTTTTGCGATTTATTTTCTTCTGTTTGTTTTAGAAGTTCTATATATAGTTGTTTATATTGATTTTCTGTGTTTTTTCTAATTTTCTTTTAAATCTTCTTATTATGGTTATATTTGATTATTGTGTAGCTATTAATTTTGTTATATTTAGTTTATATTTACTTCTTCTTTTTTTCTTCTTCTTCTTATTTTTCTTCTTTTTCTTTTTATTATTTAAAATATTTTATTTTGAAAGATTTATTAGATAATCACTTTCATTTATTTAATTTTTTAATTCATTTATTGTTTCTATAATATTATTTTAAGTATTTACGATATTTTCTTTTAAAGGATTTTGCTCGTTTTTTTGAAACTTTAAAATTTAGATAGGTATTTTTGTTCTAATTCTTTTTGTTTTTATAAAAACTTTATATTAGTATCTTCTCTGATTTATCTATAAGTTTTCTTTTCTTCTTTTTATAAACTTTCGCTATCTTTTTTTAAAATATTATTAATTTCTTCCAAAAAATCTTCAATTTCTTTATTATTTTCTTCATTTATCGAATTTTCGAATGAATTTTAATTTAAATTTTCATTTAAAAAAGAACAATTTATATTATTTTCCAAATCTAAAGATTTCTTTCTTTCAAAATTTTAATTTTTCGAATTATTTAAAGAAAAAGCCCTTTATTTATTTTCCATTTATTATATTTTTACATCTATTTCTTCCTATATATAATTTTATTTTTCTTTCTCAATTTTATATAAAGCTTTTTTAGGTAAAGGAATTAATTAAGAATTAGTAAAATAATCTTAATTTATTATTTATATGAAATCCGGTTCTTAAAAAGTACTATTTTTAAATCTATTTAAATTTTAAAGTATTTAAATATTATATAAATTTATTTCTTTTTCCTTGTTTAATTATTGATTATCTTACAAAACATTTCTTTTCAATAAAATCTTATTTAAATGATTTTCTTTTGATTTTTCTCTTAAAATAATTAAATTTTTTAGATTATGGTATTCGTCTTCGTTTTTAGATTAAATCTATATAAATAAGTATAAATAAAAATCTATATATATATATATATATATATATATATATATATATTTATTTATATTTTTTTTTTTTTTATTTAATTATTGCCAAATATTAATTATAATTTTTACATTTTTTTATAATTAATTTATCTATTTATCAAACAATTTATTTTTGAATTCTTAATATTCCTTAAAATAATTAATTTCGTTTTTATTTTTTTCATTAATATTAGTATTTTATTATAAATTAGTATTTTTTTAATCGTTTAAATTAGGAATTTTTTACTCGTTTAAATTAGTATTTATTAATTATAAAAGATTAGAATTTTTTCTCTCATTTAAATTAGAATTTATTTCGTTTAAATTAATATTTTTTTATGATTAAAAATTATCATTTTATTGTTTTTCGAAATTTTTTTATAGAAAAATTTCCAGTTTTTATTATTCTTCGATTTCCTTTTATTTTTCCAATTACTTATTCATTTATTTTTATTAAATTTAATCATTTAAAGCTTTTTAGTATTCCAAAATTTACTTTTATTTATTAGATATTTCACCTTCTCCATAATTTTCAATATTTAAAATACCAAATTTTTTCTAAGAATTTTAATGAAAAATCTCATCTTTTTATTATTAAAAAATTAAAATCTAAACTTTGTCTTTTTTATTATTTAATTTATCCCTTTCTTTTTTTTATTAGACTTGTAAAGATAAAATATGTTAATATTCTTCTTTTGTTTTAGGTTTTTTCTTTAAAAGTTATTCAAATACATCTTTTTAAGGCTAGTTTTAATATTTTGGATAAAATTAAGATAATTAGATATATTTTATAAATTATTATTAATATTTGTTTATATGATATTTTATCCAGAATGAAAAAATATAGACATTTAAATATTATAAGAAAAAATAAATAAATTTATATAGAAAAAATTTATTATTAGATTAATAAAAATTTAATTTTGATTATATATTAAAAATACGTACTTTTATTATATTAAAAAATATGTAATTATTATAAAAAATAAAAATTAAATTAAATAAAAAAAATATATATATATATATATATATATATTAATATTTTTATATTTATATATTTACAAATATATTAATAATTTATACATTTAATATTATATTTTTAATTTTTATAATATTTTTTTATACATATATATTTTAAATTTTTTTATTTAATATTCATATTAATAACATAAATATAATAATATTAATATATATAGTAAAAAACATATAAATATTTTTTAATTATATGATATTAGTAATATATAATATAAAAATCAAATAAAAATAAATTATCTATTTATATAATATAAATTTATATATTCATTTTTATTTATGAATCAAAAAGATTCTAAATTGTAGGAAAATATTAACGATGACAGTTAAAAAAACTTAGAAACACCTCTGCTTACTAATTAGCAAGAACCCCTATCTACTTATTCATTATACTCCAATGAAAATAATCATCCCATTTTAAAAAACTTTAGAAGTAACACTATAGGTACAAGCCTAATGAATGACCGTCGTGGATACTCTAAAATTGTTGAGAACTCCATTATAATGTCTAATGAAGACAGTAAATACAATACAATAATAAAACGAACTGAAACTTGTGAAGAACCTATAGATATATTTCTCACATGTACCTATGAAGATGGCGAACCTACTAAAAGAGATGCTTTAACAGTCTATAATTCCGATATTTTATCAAAACCAAATTATCATAAAAACGAGAATGGTGAATAAATACTATCATATTAACCTTTTGATGAAAAAATGGATATAAGTAATTTTTAGTTTTTGTTTTTTTTAATAAAATAAAAAAATAATAAAAAAGTGATAAAGTATTATAAAAATTAAATGAAAATCATGGAATGGCCTATTACTATTCAAAAAATAATGGAATAGTTGAATTAAATGAATGTAAAGAGAAATAAAATATTAAAAACAACAAAATATAAATGATAATTTGTGTCACAATGTACGCAGAAAAACGTAATTTTCTAGAAAATACACTAATTCATATCTAAAACAATCTCGAGGAGTTCAAAAAGCATGGAGTTTCAAATTAATAAATAGTCGTGGTAGTTCTTTAAGATGGAATAATGAAAATGAAACAAGAAACAGTTGATTTCTATAGTTAAATAGATGATGGATTATAGAGAGAGTAATATCTTCAAAATAGAATTAATTTAATTAAAGATTAGATAAAATAAAAAACAGCTGCGTAATTATCTTTAAATAATGGACTTCCGAATACTATACCGACAAGAATAGCTTTATTATATCAAAATTAAATACAATATTAATCTTATTAGTAAAATGAAGAAAATTAATTTAATGAAAATTCGTCTCATTTAAATGTATTTACACTTTTCAAACATTTGAACGCTAAAAAATTATCATCACATATGTGGTTTTTTGAAGGCTTTTGTAGATAATTTAAACCGAAATATTGTGCACTAGTAGATGTTGGAACATTAGTAATATATTATAAATATAAATATAAATATAAATAATAAATATAAATATAAATATAAATATAAATATAATTTATATATTTTTAAATTTTTTCATAAACTTATTTAGCCTGCTAAAGATGGTCTTGTTAAGTTTTATATGGCTATGGAAGGAAATAAAAATATTGGTGGTGTTTGCGGTTTTTTAGGTTTAGAAGAGCCTCATAAAGTGAATAATAAAGATTAAACTTTAAGAGAAAATGAAGCAAATAGAAAGAAAATTGAAAAGACTTAAAATTTGATAAACAAAGAAAAATAACTTAAATAAATATAGTTCGAATAATAACAAAATGAAAATAATTAAAAAGACTAATTTTTATACTAAAAATATTTATAAAAAAAACGAAAATCAAATACTAGAAATGTACTTTTATTATAATTTTTTTTTTTTCTTCCAATAATGTTGATAATTTATATAACTAAATTCATTTCATTTCTATTATTTAAATTTTTAAATTTATTATGGTATATTATATAAAATATATTTCTTGGCTACATGAAATTTGCCAATCTAAAAAAAGCCTAACTTTATGAATATACTACTGCACATATGATAGATAAAAACTTTGAATCTCTACTTGGATTTCTACACGTATTACCTGGTGCATGGTCTGGATATAGGTATAATATAAATATATATATATATATATATAAATAGATATACTATATAGATATTAAGCATTAAAAATGGCTTAAGAACATAAAGAAAATTTATTATAAAAAAATATTTAAAATAACTATTAAATCCGACAAAAATGGAAGGTACATATAGTGAAGCTAATATGTTTTTAGCAGAAGATAGAGTTTTATGTTTAGGTATATATTGCTAACCTAGTGCGTCTTATAAGTAAATACAAAGACTATATAATATATAAATACATAAATAAAGATTAAAATATATACCAGACGCAGTAGCGAAAACTGATCCAGTGGACAAATTTGAAGAATTTGTTAATTAAAGAAGAAGATGGATAAATAGCAGTTGGTTTGCTTTAAATTATGTATTAAAAAAATACTACTATAATTGTTAAGAAAGTAATCATTCGGAATTCGAAAAAAGCGTTAGTTTACCTTTTAATATGCTTTTTGCGAAAATAGGTAAGTTTAATACTTATTTTATACCTGCTTTTTATCTTTTTGTGGCTATTTCAAGTAGTTATTAATTTATAACTCCTTAATTTACATAAGGGTATATATTTATACCAAAAGATTAGAGTAAATAATCATTATATAAATGTACAGATTAGTATGATGAATTTGAAGTTATAAGAAGAACATGCTTAAAAGATATGAAAAATAATTGTTATATGGCTTGTTCAGTTACGAATGCTGCTAAGTATATATAATAAATATATAATAAAAAAAAATATAAAATATATAATAAATAATAAAAATAAATAAATAAAAATGTATATTTAAAAATATAAATATATATATATAATATATATATATTTATATATATATATATATATATATAAATTTATATATTTATATATTATTATTATAAATAATATTATTTTTACTTTACTTTATTTTTTTAAAGTTTTTTTTTTCTTGCACTTAATTTTATACCAGCTATTTTTATTGTGTGTATTATTATTACTATTTTCGCTAGTCTTACCTTTAAAATTAAAGATTCATCTGTTTCTGATAATGATTAATAGAAAATATCTAATTTAGAAGATAAATTTTTGAATGATTAAATTGAATTATAAACTTTTATTTAATAAAGAAATGAAATTCTTTAAAACTATGTAATATTTTTTATTTATACCTATATTAATATTTTAAATAATTTTAAAATAAGTAATTATAAGAATATACGAATAATATATTTAAAACATTATCCGCAATTATATCTTTTATAGTTAAAAAAAAAAAAAAAAATATATAATAAAACTTTAAAATAGAGTTTATTAGTATATGCTATAGTAATAATGTCAGTAATATTTAATATATTCAACACTAGCTGGGGAATTGAAAAAGGCTTTAAAAAATTACCTTAAGGACTTTTAAGATTTGTCTAAGTAATGGTTTTAATTAATTTCGGAACCTTTTTTTAGTACTTATTTTCCATTTATTCTAACCTCGTTTAATTTTTGATATTCTAGTATCTTTTATAAGCTATAATTTATATCAGCCTATATATAATCATATATTATTAATTTTTGCTTTTTGTAATATTGACGATGTAACATGGGGAACAAAAGGCAATAATATATATATATATTAATTACTTTTTTATTTTTTTTTCATATAAATATAAAGTTTATAATAATAAACTAAATATATAGTAATAGTATATATATATGTATATAATCGATTTTCATATAAATAATATTAAAAAAGGTATAATAAATTAAGATAAAGAAAACGATGAGTTTTATTAAGAAAAAATAAAATTTGTGTCCAAATGGTTACTTTCAAATGCCTTTTTTTTATTAGTTTTAATCACTGCGAATATATTCTCTTCTAGTGTTCCATGGGTGACATTAGTTATAGGAACTTATGCAAGTACATACATGTTAATAAAGAGTATATGTAAATATTTATTTTATTTATTTAGTTTATTTTATTCATTAAGTTGCCATAATTAATTAATTGAAATATTTCTTATATGAAAAATGGGCATATAAAATACAAATGTATAAAAGAAAAAAATAAACATTGAATTTGCTAAAAAAGTAGACTAAGATTTTAACGATTTCAAGTTAAATTAAACTAATAAATCTCGCCTAAATGAAGCCGAACGTTAATAATACTTATCTTTTGATTAAAATAATATACTAGGGTCATTAGTTAATCATTCACTTTCTAAAGATAGTTCCCGTCATGATATTGTAAGTGTACGTATTTCTAAAAAATAGATAGTTTATCCTTCTTCTTTATAATAAAATGATAAAATCGCCTCTTTATCTCCTAAAATAGGGAATACATTTAAATTTGGTTAAAACTGAAAAAAATAAATATATATATATATATATATATATATATATATATATTTATTTTTAATATATAAATTAAATCATATTTTTTTTTAATCTTCAATCTTAATCACTATTATTTTCTGAACTATTATCATCATCATTATTATAGTTTTTCCTTATTTATTATCTTCTTTCTTATATCATTTTCGATAAATATTCCTATAAACATTATTCGTCTTCCTTTTTAACTTCAACATTTAAATTAAGCTTATTTTAATCCATACTTGGGTCGTATTTCTTAAGTTAAAATTATCCTTTTCTAATTTCCTCTAGCATATTTTATTTATTACCGACCTAATCTTTCGAAAACTAATTTTTTTTAACTCCATCCAATATATTTATCTTAGGTTCTTCCTTTATATTAAGTTTAGGAGGTTCTGGTATATTCAATTTAGGAGGTTCTGGTATATTCAATTTAGGAGGTTCTGGTATATTCGATTTCGAGGGTTCTGGTATATTTAAATTTTAAGGAGGTACTGATATATTTGATGTTCTTGGCTAGTAATTACTTTCTAGTATATTATTATTAGTAATATTAGGGTTAATTTATAAATTATTATTATTTTATTATTAAGATCTTTACATTTAGGAAGTTTTAACGGCCATAGAAGTTCTAATATATACTGGATCATTTTAATAATTTTATAATAAATTCATAATATAAGGTGCAACTTCTCCATTTTTAAGATCATTCTATGTAATTCCTGCACCTTTAAATATAGTTTACATTTAAGGAGATATAGACTAATAGTTAAAAGTATTAGTTTCTAGATTATATTATACTGAAACTTCCTAAATAACCTATTATGGTTTCGATATTTTTTCGGAATTTAATTATTCGTCCTATGTACTTCCTTTAACGAAATAATTATAAACATTTTTAATTCCTTTTCGAATTCCGAAAATTCCTTCGTATTAACTTTCCTATTGTTTTAATTTCTTTTTATAAAAATCTTCTTCCGCCTTTATACAAGAATTCATTAATTTACATGAAAATTCTATTGCCTCATTTTCGTTTATAAATTAAATTCCAATAAATCCTGATAAGTATTCGAAATAATAAAAGGTAGAAGTCTATGCCGTTATATATTTATTAAAATCTATATATAGTTCACATTCGAATATTACTGTATGTAAATTTTCTATATCAAACATTCTCAAAAAAGGTGTAGATTATTATTCCCGATCCCATATAAAACATAATAGACCTTATAAATTTGAATATCTCCAGTTTCTTAAAGGCTCAGAAGTATATATTTGGGCTATTGTACAGGCTAAAATTGTTTGCTTTTAGCCAATCATTCCTTAGAGTAATTTTTTTACATCATTAGAGATAAGAGACATGTCCTTTTATTTTTTTTATTTTTTTTGTTAAATATATATATATATATATATTAAAGTTTTTTATTTATTTTTTAATATTCTTATTTATTTTCTTCTTTCTATTTTTTGTTAACTATATATTTTTTTTATTTTTTTTTTATTTTATAAATTACTTTATTAAGTTTTACATAGATAAATATAAAAAAAAAAAGAAAAAAAAAAAAAATAAAAAAATTTTTTAGATATAAAAAAATAAGAAAAAAAAAAAAAAAAAAAATATTTTTTAGATCATAAAAATACATTAAACTTAAATTAATATTTATAATTAAATAAAAAGAGTGATGTATTTATAATTAAATTTATTTATATTTTAGCAAAAACAAAGAAAAAACATTATTTTATAATTTCAAAAGGCTCTCTCTCTATTTTTTATTAATAGATTATAAATAATTATTATTAATTTTAAGTTTATATATATAATGCATATTAATATACATTAAATTAATCTTTTTATATACATATTATTTTAAAAGTTATTTATTAATTTCAAAAAAAATGATAAATTGACTTCCGAAATATTAACGAATCGATAAAGCCTATTAAACATTCCTAAAAAAAGTATTATTTTCTTTATATAAATATTTAGTATGATTGTCAAATTGAAAATATTTTATTTTCCAAAATTAAATATTTGCAAATAAATGGAGGCTATTTTTTATCATATAACATATAAAACAAAACAAAAAAGCCTTATTAATTATATAGATATATAAATATATATTAAAGATTTATTAAAAATATATAAGCTTATTCAAATATATTTAAAGTTAAATTTAATTTTTATATGTATTTTTATTTTTAATTTAATTATAATATTGATATTATTAATTTTTATAATAATATTCTATATTATTCTTTTCTTTTATATATATAAATTATCACTCTTTTAAATTATATTTTTTTTCTTTATTTTCTTTTTTTTCTTATTTTTCATATATTTCTTATTTTTCTTTTTTTTCTTTTTTTTCTTTTTTTTCTTTTTTATCTTTCTTATAATTCTTATCTTTCTTTTATTTTTTTAATTCTTTTTTTTCTTTTTTTATTAATAATTCTTATAACTGAACTTCTTTTTTTCCTTTATATTTTTTGATTTATTATTTCTTATCATAAATATCGTCAAATAACTAATAAAATAAATATATATAAATATATATATAAATAATATATATTTATAT
>NW_004085920.1:0-50833 GCF_000220395.1 Ichthyophthirius multifiliis
AAAATATTGAATTATTTTTAAATTAATATTAAAATATTTATTTATGTAATAGTATTTTTAATTAATTTTCATATTTTTTTAATTATTATATTTATTTTTATATATTTTTAGGATTTCATTATATTAAATTATTTTTATAATAATACTACTAATCATATTTTTTTTAATAAATAAAATATTTCTTGTATAAAATTTTATCAACAAAATAACATTTAATTATTCAATCTATTAAATATTTAATAAAAAAAGATTAAAATAAATATTTTTATATTTTAATAAATAAATATAAATAAAATATAATTATACAAAATATAAATAGTTAAAAATTTTTAAAAAATATATTTATTAATATAAATAAAAAATAATTCTACTGAATATTTATAAAATAACTAAATTATTATTCTTGAAATATTTTTTTTAACTTTCATTTAATATTATTTCGATATTTTATTTTATTTTTATTATTAAAATATTTAAAAATAATAAGATTATTTTATTTATATTTTTTAATTCTAAAATTATATTATAATATCAATAATTTTTTTAAAAAAAAAAAAGATAAAACTTAAAATTTAATTATCGAATTCATGTGAAATTTATTTAAAAAAAAACAAGACCAAAATAAAAATAAATAATATCATTTACTTTATATTTTATAAAAAGACAATCATCGCAAATATCATAATTACATGCTAAACAACATAAATAAATATCATTATTATTTTTCTTTTAATTCCACAAAGATCACAACCACAATATTATGATCTTTAATTATAATTCAAAGCATGTCCTTTTTCGCAAATTATACCATCTTTAATTTTTTCGAAGCAACTTAAACATTCATCATAATCACATTATTCGCAATTATAATAAATATGATTATATTAATTAAAATTATTTTTACATTAATTACAATTTCTATTATCTTTTTTTAAACATAAGTATTTTTTTATTAGAATATGTTATTTTGGACATTATCTATTAATTTAATTAATATTTATTTATTATTTATCAATTTATTCTTCTATAATCTTTTTTTCCAATTCATTTACTTTCTTAAATAAGCTTTAAATACAATCATGTTATTCTTTATTAGAAGTATTTATATATATTAATTATTAGCATTTTTCACATTTAATAGAAACAAATTTACATTCTTTTTCATGATTTATTTTATCATTTCTTAAAAAAACTTAATCACATTATAAATATTAGCATTTAATAGGTTAGAGTTAGCAATTATTTTATAAATGAGATTATCTTTCAGATAGTTTAAATGTATCTTAACATCCTTATTATTAATTAGGACATATTATTAAAAGTTATTCCATTTGATTTTTTAAAATTCTATGAAGATTTTTTAATTCCCAATCGTTTGATTTACAAAAGGGACATTGGTTTGATTTTAATTTCCATTTTTAAATACAATCTTCACAAAATAATTAATCGCAATTCATACATTCTTTTATCTTTAAATCTGCATGCAATTATAAACATATTGTACAAAATAATAATTATATTTATTCATCTGATTATCCAGGTGAATTTATTATTTCTTCTATTTATATATAGTTTTTTGGTTTTTTATATTCCATTATAATTTATTTTAGTAATATATAAAATATATAATAAAAAAAGATATAAATCTATAAAAATAGATAGATTTAATCAAAATAAAAATTATTTATATAATATAAATTAGATATATAATATATTTATATATATATATATTTATATATTTATATATTTATATTTATAAATATATATATATTATTAATATAATTTATATAATTTATGTGCCTATTATATTTTAAAATAGATAATTTTACTTTAATTAAAAATTTATAAAAGATTATAGAATATATTATATATAAAATATTAATTTAGAGAAAAACACTTAATATATATCTTTAAAAAGACATTAAAAAATTACGCTTTAAATAATTTTTTATATATAATTATATGGTTTATATTAATATATCAGTTATATATTTGAGAACTTTTTAAAATATATGATTTAAAAATAGTTTAATATATTTTATTTTTTAAAAATTAAATATTAAATATATATATATACACAAAATATATTTATGAACAAAATTATATAAATAATTCAAAAAAATCATAAAAAGATATATAAATAATTATATATCATTCATAATTTTTTTATATTTTTTATATTTAATTAAATAAATAAAAATAAACTATTTTCATTTTTTTTTTATAAAAATTAAGTATAATGTATTCTTTAGTAAACATATTTTAAAAAATAAAAGAATTTATTATATAATATAAATATGAATCTTTAAAAATTCGAAAATTATAATAAAAAAACAATCGAGTTTCCTCAAATATAAAAAGACATTAAAAAAATAATCCTGAAAAAATAATAAAACCTTTAAAACAATCATCTATTGAAAATTTTGAATTATATATTCGAAAGCCAATCAAATAAAATTATAACTTTTAGCATTTATTAGAAGGTAAATCATAACAAACTTCCCTTATAACATTAGAATATATTCAAAGTCTCCCTATAGATGAAAAATAGAGGAATTCTTTATTCTAAATAATTCTTTAATAACTCGAAAAAGCAAAAAAAGATACAAATTCTGTTCATTTTAAGGATTTTAACCAGAATTATTTAATAAATTATCTCCCAAACGGTTTTTTTAAACTCACAAGAAGTCCAGATTTCGAGTATATTAAAGAAATAGGAAATGGTTCATTTGGAAGTGTATAGGAATATTTATTTAAGCCTTTATAGATGAATGTTGCGAAGAAAACAATTGAAGATTATAAAAGCTTCGAAAATGAACTTTATATATTAACAAAATATCAAAATATGAAATGTATTCCGAAATTAATTTGTTATGATTTTTTAGATTTAGCTTTATATATGGAATTAGGTTTTTGCAGTTTATTAGATTTTACAAACTTTTTAAAGGGGAAAAAAAATTAATTTTTAGGTGATTTTTAAGCTTGTTTTTTATTAAAATAACTATTTTTGATGAACCTAGAGTTTTTTTAAAATAAGGCATTCCATGGGGATATCAAACCAGCTAATATAGTTTTTGTTTTTGAAAAAAAAAACTAGTTTGGTTTAAAATTTATTGATTTTGGGGCTTCTTCGGATGATATGGATTTTTTTTTGGCTTATTATACACCAGCTTATGTTTGTGAAAAGGTTTTTTTGAAGGAAATTGGGTTTTCGGTTGAAGAGATTTTTTATTCAGAGGTTTTTAGTAGTTGTAGGAGTATTTAGAATATGATTATTTTTAGTTCTTAGGGAAATTTTAAAGATTATTTTAAGAAAAATCAAGATTAGTAGTTTTAAATTTTTTCAAAGGAATTTTAAAAAAGTCATTAGAAATTAATTAGTGTTTTTTAAAAAGTTTATGAAAAAAAAGATTTAAAATTAAATTTAGAATAGTTTTAGGAAATTATTAAAATTTTTAATTTTTTTGATTTTGAAGGGATATTTGAGAGCTTTTGTTAATAAATTTAAGAATTAGAAAATTTTATAAAATAATAAAATTAAAATTAGAAAGTCGTTAAATGAAATTTATTAAAAAAAAAAAATAGTTTTTTGCTGTTTTTGTTTTGTTTTGTTTTTTATAAATATTAAGGGTATTTATACACTTATTTTTATATTTTTTTGTTTTATTATTATTTAATATATATAATTTATACTTTTTTATATATATATATATATTTTTATTTATATAATTATTATTAATAATATTTTTAAAAGTTATTGTTTTTTTTTTTAAAAAAAAAAATAAAAATAAATAAAAACTACTTATTTATTTAATTTATAAATAAAAAAACTTTAAAAATCATAATAATTTATAATATTAATCTAAATATAATAAAACATAAAAAATAAGATATAAAAACATTATAAAAAATAATATTTTTTAAAAAAAAATATTTTTATATATATTAATTTATTTTTAAATATTATTTTTATTTTATTTTTGTATTTTTATTTATTATACTCTATCAAATAAATAAAATGATATTTTATTGATATCGTATTTTTCTAATTTTTTTTTTTTTTATGTGTTTATAAGAAAAATTAAAGATATTAATATTAAAAAGTTATAAATCAATATTTTATTTAATAATATTGGCATTATTAATTAAAGTAATATAACAATAATATATCTAAATTAATAAAATAGTAATTATCAATATAATACTCAAATAATAAAAATATAATAAAAAGTTTGCTTTTTATATATTTTTTCAATAAAATTAAAGCTATATCAAAATACTGAATTACATGAACATATTCTTAAAAGATATTTATTATATATCAATTAACCATATATTAAATTCCAAATAATATATTAATTATATGTATATGTATATGCTTTCAAAAATTTATTTATAATTTTTTTTTTAATTGAATAAAAAAAATATGTGTTAAATTAAAAAGATTTATTATTAAAAACATATTGTTTCTTTAATATGTATGTATTTAAAATTTTATTATTTATTTAATAAATAATTTATATTAAAAGTTAACAAATAAATATATATTTTTTATCTTAATCGAATATATTCTATTTTTTTTCAATTAATTTTTTTTATTTAATATAATATAAATATATAAATTATTTATTTTATAAATATAAATATGATATGTATTTAAAAATAAAATTATTCAAAATAACTTAAAAATCAATTAGATGGATTTTTTAAATGAAATAATTTTTTTGTTTGATTCATTCTTTAACATTAAAAAATTTATAAAATAGCGATATATATATTAATATTTATATATTTTAATGATTTATTTTTTTAATAATTTTGATATTATTTTTTTAAAAAAAATTATAAAAAATATAACTTATAAGTAAAAAATGGATAAAACTTCGAAATTAGATTATTAGCAAGAAGTTGAAATGTATTTAGAAGAAAATAAGGTTTATGATATTTTCGAAAATCTAATGAAAGATATAGTAAAAGATTAACCAGCATAACCATTAGATTATTTAATAAAAAAATTAGGAGAACCTACATGTAAATATATGTATAATATATAAAAATAGTTCAAAATTTATAAATTTAGAAAAAAGAGTATTTTTAGTTGGACCTCCAGGTTCAAACACAACAGAATTAGCCTTATAATTAGCTAATGAATTTAAATTTACATGTATAAGTGTAGGCGATCTACTTAAAAAATAGATTTCTATGAAAAATTAATAAGGGGAGGAAATAGAAAAAGCGATATCAAATGTTTAATATGTGGATGACGAAACAGTTATTGACATTGTCTAAAGTGAAATTTAAGAAATGGAAAAAAAAAATAAGAATTATTTCCTTGAAGGATTTCCCAAAACAAGACTATAATGTATTGCATTATAAAAAGCGGGAATTCATCCAAATACATTCATTATATTAAATAAGGAAGAGGATAAAATAAGGGATGGCTGTTTGTAAAATTAAAATAACTTTGTTTTAAATATATAATTATAAATTAATTTTAAAGAAAGAAAATATAAAATAATTATGAAGGATATTATTCAAATATACAAGAATAAAAAAAAGAAGAATATGCAAATAATCATGCTCTTGAATATATATTGTATGATATAAATATAATAATTATATATATATATATATATATATATATATATATATTATATATTTATTTTAAATATTTTTATTTATATTTATATATGTATATATTTTAAATTAATTTATTTTATTTTATTTTAGGCATTTAAATAATGTTAAAGAAATGTATGCTAGGTATTATTTTGATGTTGATGCAAACAATGATTCTTTAATTCCTGAACTATTAGAAGATATGGCAGTATTTCTTATAATAAACATATTATTTTATAAAAAACTAAATTTTTTTAAAATATTTTTAACAAAAATTATATATTAGCATCTTATGGAATTTAAAATTAAACCAAAAGCTCCTAAAAAATCTGCAAGAATTTTAGTTATAGGTCCTCCAGGTTTTTTTTAAAAAAAAATTGATAAATAATTAATTTTATATTTAATTATATTATATTAGGTTCTGGAAGATCAACTTTATCAAAATAATTAGCTTAAAAATATGGTCTATTATATGTATCTACAACATAATTAATAAGTAATTAAATAGCTTAAAAGACTGAAATAGGAAAAATAGCTTTATAATTACTAAGTTTAGGAGAATTAAGTAAAACTTAAAATATAAATATAAATAAATATATTATAAATAAAAAAAGTTCCTGATGAAATAATTATTGGATTAGTAGATAATAGAATAAGATAAACCGATTGTTCTATATAAGGGTATGTATTGGACGGATTTCCTAAAAACTTAGTTTAGTAATTATCTTTGGAAGATTTATAAATTTATCCTTCTCTAATAGTTCATTTAGAATGTAGTGACGAAGTTGTTTTTTAGAGATTTTAGGAAAAAAAAGTAGATCCGATAACTGGTATTGTTTATGATAAATTTAATCCTTCAAATGATCATGAAATCAATAAAAGATTAGCTGAAAATCCAAATGAGAAAAAAGAAATTGTCTCTAAAAGATTATAAAGATGGAAAGAGTTACTTAAAAGTATGGAATAAAGTTTTAGTAGAATTATTCTTAAAATATAAGCAAGTTAAAATCCTTTAAATATATTAGAAAAAGTATCTTTTCATATAGAAAATAGTTTATGAAAAAAAAAAAAATATATATATAATATTTATAACATATATATTTGTAATTTCTTTTTTTTTATAAAAAAAAAAAATATATATAATTTAATAATAAATTATCAAATATAGTTATTATTATTTTTTTTTAAAAAAAAAATTATCATTATGTATAATAATAAACTCCTTCTTCTTTTTCAGTAACACAATCTAATTTTCCTATATCAAAAAGTGCTTAAAAAATAGTTTTCTTATCTTTATAATAAGCTTTTCCTAAAATTTATTTGACAAAAAAATTAGCTTCTCTAGCACTATAATGAGGTATTTCATGGAATAAATGATGTACTACATGAGTAGATCCGATTTCAAAATGTAAAGCATTTATATATTCTGGATAATTTCTATCAATAGTAGAAACAGCTCCTTTTAACCAATTCCAAGCTTTATTATCATAATGAGGTACATTTTCTTCTGACTTTTATTTAAATTAAATAAAAAATCAATAAATAAAAAAAAATACATGTTAAAGATAAGTAATTATAGTTAACCAACTATTAACAATTAAATAAGGTCCAAAATAGATTGCAATTACATATGTAAAAGAAGTAGCTCTAGCCCATAAATAGAGTAAATAAAATACAAAAATCAAACCCAAATTTGAAAAATGGACTTTTAGTAATTTATCTTTAGGAAAAAGATTATTAGGGACAAAAAAATGACTAGTTGAGCCTCTTGCTGGACCTCCTGTGGCTCCTATAATTAAATATAAAGGCCATCCAACTAAAGCAATACTTATTATTTATAATATAGAGAAAGATTCTACTCCAATAATCTCTTTTAATTTTTTTCTCCATTCAAGACATTTATCTCCTTTTACTCTAGGGACATGAGTCTCTCCTTCGGTTAAATGATTGCATTTTGAATGATGGACATGATGGGACCATTACCAGGAAAAATAAGGAACTAATAATGCTGTATGAATTATATAACCTAGAATATCATTTGCCCATTTGTGTTCTGAAAATGCATTATGGCCGCATTCATGTCCTAGTACCTTATATATTTTATATTAATATATATATTTTTTATACCCATAGTCCTGTAGCTACTGTTCCGGTTATAATTGCATATAAAATCCATAAAGGTAGGTAGAAAACTGAGAGAGGTATAAATGTTTGGGCTAAGTAAGCTAAAACCAAAGTAGAAGAAAGTGAATATAAGACTGAAACTAAAAATTTTGATTCATATTTGATAAAAAGATGAGAGGGAATAGAATTTCGGATTTCTGAAAGGCTTATTTCGCGGTTTCCATTAAATAAGGTTAATGTTTATTATTAGGAAGATGGTGGTGAGGTTTATACTTACATTTTTTATTTTATATTTTTTTTTTTTATTATTATTATATTTTTTTTAAATTAGAAAAATATTAAACTTTAAAAAATTAATTAGATAATTTGATATAAAATATTTTCATTTATTATTTATATAATTTTATATTTTTTTAATCAAATGATTATTTTTGTCTTTCATTTATTTCAAATATTAATAGACATATTTTATATATTATGAAATATATATATATATATAGATATATAAAGATATATATATATATAATTATATATATATATATATAAATATATATATAAATATAAATATATTTATTTTATTTATATTTATACTATTATTAATTAATTTAAAAAAATGGCTACAATTAGACCTTTTTAGTTATTTGATTTATTAGAATACAATAATATTAATTTAGATATTTTGACAGAAACAGTATTATAATATAAACAGTTTTTTCATTTTATTTATTGTTCAAAATAAATAAATAGTATAATACATTATTTTATGGAAAATATATAGCAAAATGGCACGAATATTGTATAACGTAAATAAATTGTACTGGAAAATTCTAATCTTATTGTAAAATATATATATATAAGTTAAAAAAAAAAAAAATAGTATTAGGAAAAATAGAAGGTGATAAAGATGATTGTTAGAAAAAAACTTGGCATGGACATGTTACTGTAAATATAAAAATAAAATAAAACATAAAAATTTATTTATTAATAAAAAGGCTATTACAGTAGCACCTGATTCCAGAAGATAGGGAATTGCAAGATTCTTAATGGATTATTTAGAATAAGTAACTGAAAAATACAATGGATGGTTTGTAGATTTGTTTGTTAGACCTTCTAATAATATAGCAGTTGGAATGTATAAAGCTTTAGGTTACGATATTTATTAAACAGTGAATAAATATTATAGTTCTTAAAATGGTAAATCAGAAGATGGATATGGTATTTTTAATTAAAATAATTAATAAAATAATAATATAAAAATATAAAATATAAAAAAATATATATATATATATATATATATATATATATATATATATATATTTATATTTTAATATATTTATTTAAATATATATTTTTTTTTTCTTTATTTATATATATATATTAATAAAAAGATATGCGTAAAAGTATGAAAAGAGATATTTAAAAAATAACGATGAAGCCTACAGGAAAGACTATATAACCAGATTAACTTGAATTTAATTGATTTTTTTTATATATAACTAAAACTGAAATATTTATATAAATAATACATATATAATCAATCATATACTTTATTAAATATTTATATTTTTATTTAAAAGATAAATATTATATATATTTATTTATTTTAAATAAAATTAATTTATAAATTAATCAAAAATTAATAATTAAAATAATATTTTTTTTTTTATTAATAACTTTTTTTTTATTATGATAAAAAATATATATTTTTTTTTTTTGTAAAAATAATAATAATAAATTTAGTATTTATCATCTTTATAATCAAAGAAGCATAGTTAATGGATTTTCTAAATATCCTTTTAATTTTTATAACCATTATGCTCCTAAAGCACCATCAACAACTCTATGATCACAACTTAAAGTTAAACTCATTGATTAGATAGTTCTATATATATATTTTTTTTTAAAATAAATATTAAAAAAAAGTATATATAAAACTTAAATGGGTATTTAGCAGTAGGATCTTTATCAGGAATAACTTTTTCAAAAGAAGCTCCTACAGCTAAAATAGTACCATGTGGTGGATTTACAATAGCTTAGAATGTTTAAATACCAAACATTCCTAAATTAGAAATAGTGAATGTTCCTCCCTTAAAATTTAAAAAAATAAATATAAAATATTATATTATATATTTACTTAATATTCATTAGGTGTAAGTTTACCAGATCTAGCTTTTTTAGCTAATTCTTTAGTTTTTGCTGAAATTTCTTTCAAACCTAAAGCTGCGGCATTAAAAACAATAGGAGTAATTAATCCAGTATCTGTTGAAACAGCAACTGCTATGTCAGCATTTTTGTATTATCTAATATGATCTCCTTACCATGAAGAATTTACACTAGGCATATCTCTTAGGGCTAATGCACAGGCTTTTACAACTATATCATTTACAGATATTTTGGTTTCGGGTTGTAGGTTTAGTTATTTTCTAATTTAAAGTATATCATCCATTTATACTTCTAATGTTAAATAGAAATGAGGAACTGTATTTTTTGATTAGACTAGACGTTCAGCAATTACTCTTCTCATAGGAGTAATAGGGAGTCTTTCGAATATATTTCCACCAGGGGTTTATTCCATTTAGGGTTCTTTGACTGCTTAGGGCTTTTTTTATTCTATTTTCTGTTCTACTTTCTGTTCTACTTTTTGCTCTACTTATTCGGCTTTGGCAGGTTATTGTTGTTGTTATTGGGATTTTTCGGAAGCTAAAGTTACGTCTTTGGCAATTACTCTGCCGTTTGGACCACTACCGGGTACACTAGAGAGGTCTATACCTTTCTCAGAAGCTAAAAATTTAGCATAAGGACTGGCAATCACACGTCCTCCTGCTGTGGATGGTTATTATTATTTTTATTGTGATTATTATTATGGTTATTATTATACTTATTATTAAGGAGCAGATTCTTAACTTTAGGGAGCAGCAGGAGCATCTTGGGAAGATTTAATGTCTGAAATTAAAAAGTCTTTAAAATTGGCAACATCTTCTTTTTTTTTTATTATTATGAGAACAGGCTTTTTTTTTTTAGTTTTATATTGTGTGATTTTTTTATTTTTTTTTACGTGATTTGTAGGAATCATATCGCCTTCTTTAACTAAAATCTTAGCTACATAACCAGTACTGTCTTAATCTTTTTTTTTAATGCTTTATATATGTGTTTATAACAATTTTTTATATTACACATGTTAGGTACTGAATCTTTGTCTGTTTATACATCAAAAATGTTATCTCCTTCACTAATTTTATCTCCTTCTTTTACTTTGAATGAGGCGATTCTTCCTTCGGTCATTGTAGGAGAGAGTGCAGGTAAACTTTTTTTAAATAATTTATATAAATATATATATATATATATATACATATTAAATATATAAAAATTTACAGAACAACATTATATTTAGGATAAGATTCTTTTTTTTTAAAATAAAATAAAATATAAAATTATTTTTTTAGATTTTTTTTTATACTTCCGGATGATTGATTTTATTATTATTAAGGTGGTTATTATTATTATTAAGGAGGAGCTTTTTTTGCAGCTTCAGCTGGTTTTTCTTAAGCTTATTCAGGTGAATAGTTTTCAAAAGCTGGGATATCTGATTGTTTTTTAACAACAAGTACAACAGGCTTTGTATTTTATTATAGAATGTATGTTATTATATATTTAATTTATTTTTTTAAATTAATTCAAAAAATAAAAATAAAAGATTATTTTTTTTATATATATATTTATAAATAAAAGAAATATAAAATAATTTATATAATAAAATAAAAAGATTATTATAATTTTTTATTACTGTATTAGTAGGTATGACATCACCTTCCTTAACTAATATTTTTGCAATAAATCCATTATCATCGTTATCTATATAAAACAAAAAATTAAAATAATCAAAATTAAAAAACAAAAATTAAAAATAGAAATAAAAAAAAAAAATTAATTACAAACATTAGGAACTGAATCTTTATCAGTTTACACATCAAATATATTATCTCCTTCGGTTATTTTATCACCTATTTTTATGTGCCAAGCAGCTATTCTTCCTTCAGTCATGGTAGGAGAAAGAGCAGGTAATCTTTATAGAAAAACAAAAATAAGTTGAGTTTTTTTTAGTTTATTTTTTTAAATGAAAAATACCTAATAATAGTGTGCTTTGGATACGCTATAATTTTATTAAAAATCCATTTATATATATATATATTGTTTATATATTAATTAATTATGTATATATTTATATTTTTATTACCTGTAAATTTATAAACAAGCTTTTTGTTTAATGATTTAAAAATAATATTATTTCGTGTAGAATATTTAAACAACATTTAATTGCTGTTTTATAATGCGAATAAAGAATAAGAATTCCTAATTAGATATGAGGCTTTAGCTAAGAATTTAGTTGTGAACATTTTTTATATTTAATTTTTTTGTTTTTTTTGTTTTATTTGTTTATAAATAAATATATATATATATATTTTAATGTTTATATAAATTAAAATAAAAATATATATATATTTTAATTAATATTAAAAAAATAAATATTATTAGCATATATTAACAAAAAAAGATAAAAAAAAAGGGAAAAATCTTATTTGTTTCAAATATATATATTTACAAAAAAATATAAATAAATCATTGATTAAAATTTATTTTCGTAAAAATATCTTAATACATTTGAAATAATTAAGTGGCATCATTACCTACTTATTCTTATTTATTTTAGCTTATTTCATGTAAAATATAAAGAATATTTCTTTAATCTTTATCATCGAAAAATTCTGATAATCCACAATCAATACTCTAAGAAATATAATTAAGAAAAAGTTTTACAATAAAATTGCTTTGGATAAATGATATAATTTTTTTAATAATCATGTGTTAGTTTTCCTTTTATAAATACCTAAACTCATCCTTATTCCTAATCATTAATCTAAGTAAATAAATATCATCTCCAGATTATAAAATACACTCAAAAGCACTATCAAGTTAACCATTATCTGCAAAATTTAAAGCCTAACTCCATATATTAGTTAAATAAGAATTCTGATTTTATTCTTATTAATTTTTTTATTATTATTTGTTTTATATTTAAACAGTTTATATAATGTTTTCTTAATTTGAATCTTATTAATTTTATTATTCTTCTAAAACATATTTATCTTAATCTAAATTATTTTTTTCTTTTTCAATATAGCTTTTTTATTTAGAATTTTTATTTAAATCAGGACTTTTATTATGAACATAGCACATAGGTTTATTGTTAAATATATATTCTTTTAAAATTTTTTAATTTTCTAAACATGATGTATATGAACTTTTCTTAATATTTTCAGTATTTATTAATAAATAACCACCTCCTGTACCTGTTTTTTTCTTGATATAATCTTTTTTTAATTCTATTTATTAATATGTTGGTTTATTTTGCTATTCTTGACAGTTTTTTTCATTTTAAATAAATAAACTTTATAATTAAAGCCATTTATTTAAGCTTTGTTTAGAACAACATTAAACTTATATAATTCTATCTGTAGTATTTTCTTAAAGTATTTCGATTATTTCTTAAATTCTTAATATTTCTTATGGAATTAATTAAAATTCTACAATTTATATTGATAATAACTCAAGTAAATCAAATGTAGATAATTTAATCTTTTAATTATAAAATACAATAAAAATTAAATATATATATATATATATATATATATATATATATATATTTATATATTTATATATATTTAAATATTTATTTACCTTATAATTGCTTTTTTTAGATCTAAGGACAAATAAGCATTTTTAAATAATATTATCTATAAAAGTATTATCTAAATTTTTTATATGTAAAACTTCTAATATATGTTTTGAACAATAAAATAAATTCGGAGTTTCAATATCATTTCTCTTTTTAATTAATTTTTAAATATAAAAAAAATATATATTTACAATAAAAATAAAAGTTAAGAATTATTTAGAAATTTATTCAAAGAAAATTTTATCGTCTTATTAATCTTTTAATCTTTTTAAGAATTATTCTAGTACATTTACAGCATTTATTTAAGCTATTCTATCTCCTCCTCCATTTATAATATTTTTTAGAGTTTCGAAAAGTACAATTTATTTATTTTCTAAAGACTAATTTTTCATGCAATTTATATATATTTAATGCCAACTTTCACTACATGAATTTTATATATCTTCATTTATTTATCTTATATAGAAATATTTTTAAATCATCTCACATAATCTATATGAACTTTTTATAATATTAGGAGGTTTGTCCATTGTATCTAATAAGTTTTCCTTATAAACTTAAGCTATATATCCTATTAAAAGTATTTCAATTTATGAAGAATTAAAGTTTTAAGGTCTATTATGATATTCGCTTAATGATGAAAGCCATATACGAAGATTTTGAGGATTTATTTCCTTTTTAATCATTTCTTTTAGTTGAGCATTTGCTTAGTCTCGGGTTTGTAAGTTTAGGGTTTTCGCTAAAAGTTATTGGAACTTTTATTATTGTAAGAGGAGGGATGAATATTGGTTTTTTTATGATTTGGAAGACGTAGAACGCTTTTAGATTTCCTTTTTTACTTAACGGAGTAGGTTTAAATCTTGTATTTAAATCGTAATGGGATTTTCTTTGGTTTCTATTGGAATATCTTCTTGTTGGGGGTTTTCGGGATTGTTTTAATCGATGTTTATATCGGACATTTTTATTTTATTTATTTTAAAAATAAGAATATTTTTTTAAGAAGTTATAAAAAAAAATATTAATATATATTTTTTTAAAAAAAAATAAAATAATATTATTTAAATTAATTTTTTAAAAGAAAAATATATATAAAGAAGTATTTTTAGTAAATAAAGTTGAAATAATTTTTATTTATTTTTTAAAAATAAAAATTTTATTTAAGATAAATTTTTTAATTAAAATAAACATTTCATATATTTTTTTTTATAAATATTTAATATTTTACATATAAACATATATTTTAATTTATGGTTTTAATTTAATTTATTATCTTTAATTTTTAACTTTGTGATAAAAATTAAAAAATATATATTATTAAAAAATTTATATATTTAATTACATTTAATTCAAGTATTATTATAATAAATTTACTTAAAAAAAAAAAGTTAGAATAAATAAAAAAACATTTTAAAAACTATATATATTTAATAAAGAAAAATAAATTTATATATATATATATATATATTAAAACAAACATAAATTATTAAATATTAAATTATCTTAAATCATTTAATTTCTAAAGATTGTATTTGAAATAATTATTATTATTATTATTATTATTATTATTATTATTATTATTATTATGTTTAATATTCATCTTATTTTTATATATTTTAGATTTCCTATTAATTATTTTATTATACTTTATTTTATTTCTTTTATTATTATTACAATTATAATTATAATTACATATTTATATTTAAGAACTCAAATTCATTTATTATTATTTATTATTATATTATTGTTTTAGCAAAAATAATTTGTATTAAAATATATGTATATATACATCCTAAGCAAGATAAAAGTATTCCTATCAATATTAATGGAACAAGTAAATCTCCATTATATTTTTTATGTAAAATACATTTTGTTCCGTAATAAATTGTAAATATACCACTTAATAATAATGAAAACGCAATAAAATAATTTTTTGATGGTATTTGTAATTTAAATTATTTTTCTTTTTCTAATATTATATCTGCAATAGTACATTATTTTTCTTCTATTTTTAATTAATCTTATTATGTCTATATTTTTTCTTAATTCTTAAGTGTATTTAATTTTCCATCTATTTTAAATTTTTATTGAATATAGCATTTATCTAAATTCATATTTGTATTCGTATTTAAATTTCCATCTGTTTTTAATTCATCTGATTGAGTATAACATTATTCTAAATTCATATTTGTCTAAAAATATCTTTCAGTTTTAATTTCATCTTATAAAGTAATACCAATAGCGTTTTTGTCCATTTTTTTCTAATAAACTAAAAAAAAATTGTTTGGTGTATTTTTAACTAATTTATTTATTAAAAAAAAAAAATTATAATTATATATGTATTTATAATTAATTAATAAATTAAAAAACAATTAATATATATATATATATATTTATAATATTAATTTATTTTTATATAATATGATTATCTTTATTTAGATAAAAGTACAAAATAAGATATAAAATTAATAAGAAAAAAATAAAAAACACTTAAATAATAAATAATTAAAAATGAAAGCAATAGAATTAAGAGGACACGAAAAGCCCATTAGTGTCATAAAATTTAATTTCGATGGCGATTTATTTTTCACAGGAGCCGCAGAAAAGAAAGTAAACGTATGGAGAAATCACACATATGAACGTATAGGGTCATTTAAGACTAATTCTTCTGTAAAAATATTAGATATAACAATAGATTCGAAATATTTAGTTACTGGTTCATTAGAAGGAACAATTTAAGTATTCGAAGTAAACGGAGGAAAATCAATAGGATCTTATAAGACTAAATATAAATGTAAACATTTAGAATTTTCATATGGAAATAAACATTTAATGGTGGTAAGTTTTTTTTTTAATTTTTTTTTTTTAAAAAATTATAATAAAAATAAGTTATTTGAAGATTATGGAAGTACAGCAGCTAATTAAGTAGGAATTTATGATTTTTAATTTTTTTTGAAACATTTAATAGATAATAATGGAGAACCGAAAGATGATTCTATACCCACAGTTTGCAAATTTAGTTTAAAAGAACATATAGCAAATAAAATAAGATACAGTTATTTAAATAAATATTTTTACGCTACTACAACAGAAGGACTTTTATTAAAATTTAGTGATAAAGGAGAATTAATTTAAAAAATTTAAGCACATTAAGGAGAAGCTTTAGCTATTGAATTTGCTAAAGATTTCTCCATTATGTCTACTACAGGGTCTGATGGGTGTAGATTTTGGGATATGGATGGATTGAAGTGTCTAAGATTCATTAAATAACAAGTCTAGATGAATACTGTAGCTATTTCACCACTTCTTACAGGAGAATTCGAATAAGTTAAGTATCATTGTCTTATTGGAGGAGGTTTACCGGCTAGAGATACTGCTAGATTTAAAGTAATATTATGCATATATATTTATATATTATTTTTAAAGGACGGAGGTTATGAAATTCATCTATGCAATATTATGTATGGGGAAGAATTAGGAAGTATTAGTGGACATTTCGGACCTATTAATTAAATTGTATTCTAACCTGACGGAAGAGGATTTATTAGTGGAGGAGAAGAAAGTATTGTTAGATGTTTTAGATTTGATGGTAGTTATTGGGAAAACGAAGCTTTAGAATGAATTTATTTATTTTCTATAAGCGTTATTTATGTGTTTTTTTTAAAATATGATATATATATTAACTATAAATAAAAAAATAACTTTAATGCATAATTTTTTATTTTTTAATATATATAAATATATATTGAATTTTTAATTAATTTTTATATTTACATTTGTGGATAATTATTAGAAAAAATATATATACACAAATATAAATAAATACATATATATATATATACATATATATATATATATGTATTTATATATATACATATATATATATTTATGTATTTTTTAATTTTTTTTTTATTAATAGTCTTTTTTTTTTAATTTAAAAATATAGAATTCATTAAAATTAATAAATATTATAAAATTATAAATGGGAAATTGTTTTACTTAAAAAGAAGATAAAGGCTTAGAAGCAAACTAAATAATTTTACATGAATTGTAAACATAAAATGAAGATAAATTTATTAATTAAAGTATAAAAATAAATAAAAATAATAACCACAAATAAGATTATGAAGATATAAAACATATTTAAATATTAGATAAATAAGAAATAATAAGCGAAATATAATATTTAGATAAAGGAAATAATTGTTTATAAATAGAACATAACGTATAAATTGAAGAATCAAGTTGTTTAGGAAGTTAATATAAAAGTTGTTCATAATATGATTTATAAACTAAAACAGAATCTGTATTTAAAATAAAAAAATTAGAAATAATATATAAATATATATATTTATTTAATTCTTTTTAGTAGACTTTATTTTGAATTTTTTTAATAAAAAATAAACAAAAAAAAGGCAAATAATAAATAATTATCGCCTTTTTTTAGTTTTTATTTTGAAAAAAAAATTAAAGCAATAATAAATAATGTCAAAAAGAATAATAAATAAATATATATATATATATATATATATATATATATTTATATATATATTAATTTAAATATATTTTAGGAAGCTTAAATTATTAGAAAAAGAATAAACAAAAAAAAAAACATGAAAATTCGTGTAGAAAATTGCAGTTAAGAATCTATTATAATGGAGTAAATAATAAAAGTTAAAAAAATAATGAATGATGAAGATAAATCATTCATAATTAATTCTTTAGGAAATCACTTTGTATTTTCTTAAATTTCTGATTAATATAAATTAGAAATAATTTAAAAAATGATTTATTGTGAAAATTCAGCTGATTATATTTTTAAATAGGGAGATCCTGCAACTTATTATTTTATAATATAAAAAGGAGAATGTTAAATAGAAATTAATGGAGTTTTTAAAAAAAAGCTAGTCCCAGGATCAGCCTTTGGAGAATTGGCTCTTCTTTATGGGGCAAATAGATCCGCTTCAGTTAAAGTTATTGGTGTTTGCGGATTTTGGGCTATTGATAGGTTTACTTTTAGAAAAGCTGTGGAGTAGATAACTTTATAGGAATATGAAGAAAATAAACTTTTTATTTAAAAAGTTAAATTTTTTGGTATTTTTTTTTTATTTAAATTTATTCTTATTCTTTATACAAAGAATAAATGACTAGTTATTAAAAAGATATTATTACTAATGTATTAATTACTTAAGTTTATAAAAAAGGGGAGAATATTGTAAATGAAGGTGATATGGCATCTTCATATCATATAATAAAGAAAGGATTAGTGGGTATTTATAAAGGAAATGTTGAATTAAGAAAAATGAAAATAGGAGATTCGTTTGGAGAATAGGCTCTTTATTAAAACTCGAAAAGAGGTGCTACAGTAACTGCTTTGGAAGATGATGTTAAATGTATTGCTTTAGGAAGGGACATTATATAGAAAGTATTAGGATATAACATTAAGGTTGCTATGTATAATAATGTTATTCGATGGGCATTTTAAAAAAATGCTGTTTTATAGAAATTAACTTAGGTATAAATTGAAAAAGTAATAAATAATACTCAATAAGCTAATTATAATAAAGGAGATATCCTATTTAAAGAAGGAAATCCATGTACTTTTTTAATTTTTGTTTTAGAAGGAATTCTTGTAGATGTAAAAAAAAAAAAATTAAATGAATAAATAATTATATATGTTCATAGAATTAAGAAAAATGTATAGTTGAAAAAGGTTAGATTTTCGGAGAAAAATTTCTTCTGGACAATAATACATAAAAAAATATGGAAAAAAATATATATATAGGTGATGAAAATACTTTATTAGGAACTATTGATTTTGATATTTTCTATTAATAAATTGGAGGTAATTCTTTAGAGAATGTATTAATGAAAAATATGAATTCTCATGAAATTAAATATATGAAAATATATAATAGTTCAGAACATAAATCTTATCAATCTTATACTTATATCAAATTAGAAGATATGATTTATATTAAAAAATTAGGATTTGGGTAATTTGGAAAAGTCTATTTAGTAAAAAATACTATTGATAAAAATCATTATGCCCTAAAGGTTATTTCTAAATAACTGGTGGTCGAATAAAGTCTAGAAAATCATGTTATTTAGGAAAAAAAAGTATTACAAGCTTGTTAGTTCCCTTTTATTGTTAAATTTATTAAAAGCTTTAAAGATAAAATAAATATTTATTTTCTTCTTGAATACATTAAAGGACTTGAATTATTTTATGCTATAAGAGATATAGGTGTGTGTATATTATAATAAACATATATAAATAAATTTATATATGTTTTTATATTTATTATATATAATAAATACTATAACAAAAAAAAGGTTTATTATCAATATATGATTCTTAATTTTATACAGCATCGCTTATTTTATGTGTAGAATATTTACATAAAAATTAAATTATATATAGAGACATAAAACCTGAAAACGTAGTAGTTGATAAAAAAGTAAAAAAAATACATATTTTTCTATATTTATATTATTATATAGGGATATTTGAAATTAATAGATATGGGTACAGCTAAATTTTTGACAGGATTAAACGGAAAAACATTTACTATAATAGGGACTCCACATTATATGGCTCCTGAAATTCTTATAGGGACAGGATATACTTATAGCGTAGATTTATGGTCTATAGGAGTTTGCTTATATGAATTTTTGTGTGGAGATGTTCCCTTTGCGGAAGATATTGAAGACCCATATGAAGTTTATGAGGAAATTATTCACTCAGAAATAGTATTTCCTTAATTTTTGAAAGATAGATATACTAAAAACATAATAAAATAATTATTGAATAAATAAGCATAATTAAGATTAGGAGCATCTTATGCATAATTAAAGGCAAATCCTTGGTTTAGTCATTTTGATTGGGTAGATTTATATATATATATAAAAAAATATGATTATAATTATGATTATGTTAATAGGATAAACTTATGGAAAAAAATTTAATGTTCCATACATTCCTCCTAAAGAATAAATTATTTAGGATTTAGATATAATAAAAGCTGAAATGTAAGGAAAAAAAATAGTCAATGAGATAAATGTATTTTATTTTATTAAAATATAAATAATTTTATATATATATATATATAAATTTTATAAATACATATATATTTTTACTTATATGTTTGCTTATTTTTATTTTTTATTTTTTAATTTAAGAATGATCTATAATAATAAAATAATATTAATTAAAAACTAGATTCGAAAGTTTCAAATTGGGAGACTTATTTTTGAAAAAAAAAATTAATTTATGATTATATTTTTATACTAAAATTAAATGTATATATTTATATATTTATTTATTTAATTATTTTTTTTATTATTTTTGATATATTTTGTTGTTTAATATTGTATTTTTTTAATAAATTTTTTGTTTAATATTTTTTTAGAATTTAAAATAAAAATTAAATAAATTTATTATTTTAATTTATTATTTATGGATTTTTCAATTCATTAAGTTTACAAAAGTACTATAATTTATATTATATCCAGCAATATAATGTTCATATTTATCTTCAATAAGTTTATAATAGAAACTATATATTAGATTTAGTTATATTTTTTTATAAATATATATTATATTTTTTTTTTTATATTACAATAATTCTAAAGGATCACTTGACTAAGCTAAAACAATATGTAATGGACAATATTTTGTATTTTTTTAACTTTTTTTTTATAAAATTATATATATATATATATATATATATATATATATATATTATATCTAAAATTATACTTTCTTAATTCTTATACAAGTTAAAATAATTATTCGTTTATTTAATTTTAATTTGCATATAAATTATTCTAATTTTTATTTTTATTTAAAAAAAATAATTCTATTAATTTTAAAAAAATAAATACTTCATTTAATTTTTCATTTAAATTAAAAGTTTATGTACCGAAAACATCAATTAATAATTATTAATTATCACTTCTATTTTTGTATATTTTTAAAAAATATTTTGTTTTTTTATGGTTTTACTTTATATTAACATATAAAATCAAAAAAGTTCCTAAATCCATCAAATATAAGGTTTTTCCTAAAGAATTAAAATTTAGAGAAGATGGTTCTGGGTAAACAAATTATCCCTTTTAATCATAAAATGAAACTTATTAATCTTTCATATCATCAATACAAAATAAATTAGGTACAAAATGAGTCATTAATTCATCTACAGGTAGTGAATTATATAAAATTCTTAAAGAATTCATGACATCAGTAGATATAGAATTACCTTTTAAGATATATAAAAATAATTATTTTAATATTATTTTTACAATAAATATTATTAAAAATTTAATTTTTCATGCATCCTAGCATATTAAAAGCAAATAAATTTAAAGCTTCAGGTATTTATTTCTAAATAATGTGTAAATAAATAATTATATATATATATATAATATATATATATATATATATATTATATATTTATATTATAATATAAAAATTTAATATTATAATATTTTTTTATTTTTATAAAATATCTTTATTTTTTTTTTACGTATTTACTTTCACATTAAATTATTTGGAACTTATTATTATTCTTTTGGTTACTTATATTAATAAACCTTTTAAATCTGAAAGTGGTTAAAAGTACATTTTAGATATAATAGGTCTTGCAATAGCACATGTAAGTGCTGCTGAGTCAGCACCATTATATATATCATTAATTTCAGAAGTTAAGGGAATTATATAATTGTGACATCTTATAAGTCTTTCACCTTTACTATTTGTATATAATAAAGCTGTTTATATACAAAAATTAGTTCCTAAGGCAATTGAATCATCCATTTCGAATTCATAAAGTAAGGTTTTATTTCTTTTTTTTAGTTTTATTTTAATAAAATTATAATTTTACTAATCACATGGATAAGATAATAAATCAGTAGATTTAATTGAAACTATGTAAAAATATTATATATATATATAAAATATTTACAATTTCCATATATTTAATGTATTTTAAATCCTTTTGTACATCTTATTCTAAATACACTTTCCCATGTAACTTATTTTTCAAGGCAATTCTTAAGATCATAATATAATTATTAATCTTTATTTGTATGTAAAATAAAATAAATTTTAAATAAATATATATTTATATATATATATTTATATATTTATATATATATATATATATATAACTTCTTGTTTCTTAATCATTATAATAAAAAATATCTCCATTTAGATATCTTGCTAATTCCCCTAATGTAATCGCGTTTTTATAAGCATCAGAAAATATAAAAATTGAAACATTTATAAAATTAGCATGCATTTCAGCTGAAATGTTTCGTAAATGTGAAGATCCAGGAACCATATATTATTATTAATTATTTATATTATTATTATTACTCTATATTATATTTTTATATTTTTAATAATATTATATTTAACATATCTTTTTTTACGTTATCATTATGTGGTTTTGCTGCAAATACAGGCTCCATTATTATTTTTGGACTATTTTAAAATACAAACAATCTACCTCCTATATGTTTAAAAACTTTAAGTACAGTCTTTTTTTAATTATTTCAAATAATTATATGTATTTAATATTTTAAAAATATATACATCTAATGCAAATGTAAAGCAACTATCATTAATTTAAGTATTTATAAACATATTTTAAATTGATTCTAATAAATTCAAAATAAGTTCTTTAGATTCGCTTAATGTAACTACTAAATTTTCAGGTATAGGAATTTCAATATCTTACATATCAGCAATAATATACATTTAAGGCTAATTTAAGGTAGATTTTAGATTGTAAACATGTATTTTAGAATCATAAGTAATAATACCAATCTTAATATTTAAAAATATTAAAAAACATTTTAATTATAATAAATATATATATATATATATATATATATATATATATATATATATATTTGATTTATGTTTTTTTTTTTAATTCAAAAAAATTTCTTTTATTTAACATTAGCTAATAAGTATTTAGGTACATCAGCAAATTTTGGAGGAAGATTATATTATCCGACACCTGGAGTTTATGTTTTCTATTAAACACCTGATCTTTATGATCTTCCGATACTATATTGATGACTTCCGAATCCTTTAAAAAAACAGTTATAGTCTGATGGTCCGGGCATCTGCTTTTTTTCTTATAAATCTACTAATCCTATTCTTTTAGAGTGTGGTGTTCTATATTTTTTTATGTGTTTAAATATAAGTTAGCATTTATTTTTAATTTACGTATAAGAACAGTTTCTATGTTATATAAAATTAAATTTAGGGTTATAGTCAGAGGGTCCAGGTAAATAATTGGTATAATAAGGAAAGTTTCTATCTTATATAGTTATCTAATATATATAATATAATATATTTATATAATATAAATTTATATATATATATATATATATATATATATATATATTTATATTTAAATAATAGTATTTATTTTAATTACTCCTTTTTTAGTATTCCACATTTCATTTATTTTATATTATGAAGGTCCTGGAGAACCACTTCTACAAATAGGAGATCTTTATGATCTTCCTATGGAATATTTAGGTTAGTTTTTTAATTTTAAATTGTCATATTTAACAGTACTTTATATATATATATTATTTTTATATTTTGTATTTATTAATTTTTATATTTTTATATTTTATATTTTATTTTATATTTTAGTTACTCGTATTTTTATGGTCCCGGAGAATTTATTATTTAATAAGACTTTATTTATTCTTTTCCTATTGTTCCGAATTTACATTTGCTTTTTGTTTTTTCAGGAGAATAATATCCAGGACATGGTTAATATATTTCTTTTTATTAAATATTTTTAGAGCTAATGCATCCTCCTTTGATTTTTTCTTTATAATTTACATTATATTCCTTATATATATATTTATATAAATATATATATATATAAATATATATATATATATATATATATATATATATATATATATATATATATATATATAGATAGATAGATAGATAGATATATATATATATTAGATTATACTCCAACGCCTGGATTTGTTTTATACCAAAATTAACCTTATCTCTCTTAATTTCCAATAGAAAATTTAGGAAAAGACTTCAATATTATATTATTATTTTATTAATATTAGCCAGGACCAGGTATATCTTTATTATAAGTTAAATCTTATCTCTTTTATAAACACATTCTTAATTCATATATACATATATATATATATATATATATATATATATATATATATATATATATATATATATATATATTTAAATTAAATTTGATTTTATTAAAAAAAATGTACTTTGCTGTACTTCTATTAATTAAAGTAGTTTTATTTGTCTCATATTGTCCTGGACCTGGAAAATGAATTTTATCTTCATTTTATAACTTATACTTTTGGCTAATTGAATATTTCGGGAATTATTTTAAGCTAGTTTTTGAGGGAGAATATGTAGATGGGCCAGGCCATTTTTCTTTTTCTTAAAAATTTAAATAGTTTTTTTATCCTATATGGTATTTCGGGGCTTCTATTCCCTTTTTTTATATTATATATATATATATATATATGTATTTTTGTTACTATATATTTTTTATATTAGTATTGTCCAGGAGCTGGGGTTTATATATTTATTTAATTTTATTTATTTGAATTTCCTATACTTTTTTAAATTTTTTTTTTTTTTTTTATTATTTATTCTTTTACGAATATTTAGGATCTTATTTTAGTATTTTATTTGTATAATATTCAGGTTTATATTAGCCAGGACCGGGAAAGTTTTCGTTATTTGACATTTGTCCTCTTTTGGATAAAGGGATTGACCAGGCGGAAACCATTTTTTTTATTATATTTAATATTTTGTTTTAGTTTAGTTTTAATTTTGTTTTAATAACTACTTTATTTTGTATTTTTTTTTAAAAAAGAAAAGGATTTAATATATATATATGTATTTAAAAAAAAATTAATTTAAAAAAATAAGCGAATATATATATATATAAGTATATATTAAATAAATATATTAATAATTTTTTATTAAAAATAAAATAATATATAATAATAAAATATTTAATAATATAATATAATAAAATAATAAAATATTTTATTTCAGTTTATTTTTTATTAAACAAAATAATCAACCAAAGCAATTGGATAGAAATTCTTCAAATAAGAATAGGAAAAAAAGGAAGATTTAGGTGTAATTCCGTCCCCTCTAGTTTTCCAAAAGACCTCAAATCTAACCGAATGTAAATTCCTGGCATCAAATTCTCTTTCAGTTTCGATTTTTTCAACATTATCAGTTTTAAAATCTCCCTAAATAAGTTCTTTTAAATCTTCGAAATTTCTTTTCCCTTTAGAATGAATTTATTACAATTATTATTATTACTATTATTATTATTATTATTATTATTATTATTATTAATTATTATTATTGTTATTATTATTATTATGGTGTTGTTTCTTCTTAAATAGTATTCATTTTTTCTTAAATAGGAATTATTTTTTCTTTAATTTTTGTATCTAGTTTCTTATTAAAAATTTCCATATCTTCCTTTAACATTGATAGTTCATTTTCATTCATCCATTGAGGTTCGGAGATATCTTTATATATACATATATACATATATACATATATAAATATATACATAAATACATATATACATATATACATATATATGTAAATATAAATATATATATATATTTTATATATGTATATGTATATTTTTTACCTTAAAATTTCACTAAGTATTATGTTTAACCATTTTTTGATTTTTTATCTAGAAATTCTTCAAAAACATACTCTTCGTCTTGTTCTGATTTTTTAGAAGTATTTAGTTGATTTTTGTCATTTTCTGAGGAGTTTTCTTCTTGACTTTCTTCACTGGAGTTGTGGTATTTGTTCATTTTTGGCTTATTAGTGGTGTTTTCAGTGTTTGCATTAGATTTAGGACCTCTTTTCTTTTATTCTACTATCTATACATCTGAATCTTCTTAATTATTTGAAGGCTTTTTAATCTAGTTTTGGGGAGTTTAGGTTGGCTTTTTCTCAGTTTCCTTTTTTCCAAGCTTTTTCTCGTATCTTTGGATTATTTCTTTAACATTTTCTAGGTTTTCAATTGGTTCCCAGGTAGCGTCTTAAATATCCCAGTCTTTATTTTTGTTTTGTTTATTAAATTTTTAATTTTTTTACTTTCCCATTTGATAAGATATTCTTTCTTTTTAGTTTTTTGATTTATACGAGAATCTATTATTTCTTCAACTTAATATTCGTCTTATTTAGAAGATTTTGCTTTGTTTTTTTAAGGATTTATTTTATATTTTATAGACATTTTTTTTTTAAGTTTTTTTTTTTTTTTATTTTTTTAATATTTTTTTATTTAATTTTTTTTAGCTAAAGTATAAATAACACATTATTTTTAAAAATATTTCTAATTATTAATTTTTTTATAAAATTTAAGATAAATAATTGGGAACTAATAATTAGAATTATATAATATATATATTTTAATTAATTTCTTAATAAAATATTAATATATTATTAATATAAAATTAAAGAAATATTTTATATTAAGTATTAACTTCTATATTTATTTAAATATATAGTATATATGTTATTACTAATTATTAAAATATTTTATATTTATTTTAATTGTATAATTTTAATTTTTATATAAATATTTTATATTTTATTATTGTATAATAAATAAGAATATATATATAAATGACATTAGAATAATTAATTATGTTAATTTTTTTATATAATTATTAAAAAATATATATCAAATATGTAATTATCTTTTTATAAATATATAAAATATAAACAACTAACAAATTTATATAGACATTTATTTTTTATTAAAATAATTACAAATATGATGTATATATGTATATGAATATATAAAAACGAAATTAAATAAATAAGATTTATTTTTATTTTATTTAAATATAATCTTATATTATAATCTAAAAATTAATAACTTTATTTAATTTTTATATTTATAAATAAAAATATTATATCTTAAAAAAAAAAAAATTACAAATATAACAAAAAAACAATAATATATTTAAAAATAAAATTTTATTTATATAATTAATATTATATATTATATATATAAAAAAAAAATATTTTAATTATATTTTTAAAAATATATATATATATATATATTATAATATATATATATATATATTTATATATATGTAATTAAATATTAGTTTTATACACTATATTTTTATGTTTTATTTAATTTTTATTACATTAATTTAAATAAATGAATTAAAATATGGATATTAATGTTATTTTTTTTTTGTATGTAAAAATAACTTAAAAATAATATATTTATTTATATGTATATACATATACTTTTGAATTTAATTTAGTTTCTTTTTCTTTATTTTATAGTGTATAAAATTTATACTTTTATATTATTTATTTTGAGAAATTTTAATTTTAATTGTTTTATAATGTTTTAAATTAAAAAAGAAATTATTAAAATTTATTTAATTTTTTTTAAAAAAAACGAATTTTATATGTTTAAAAATAGATTAAAAATAATTTAAGTTAAAAATTAAAATTAAAAAAAATACAAATTTAATAGATTTTAATTTATTTATAGCAAAATCTTTTTCCAAATAATTTTATTTTATAATTATTATATATATTTTATTTATTTTTTTCACCATATTTAAAAGTTAAGCACTTAAATCTAATTTAATCGTTAAAATCCAATAATATTTATATATATAAAAAAAAAAAATGCTATATTATAATATTACTTTTAAGTTTGTTTATTTTTATTTGTTTTTGTATTTTTATTTTTTAAAATTCAATTAATAAAAAAAAGGCTAGAATCCATTTTTTTATTACATTTTTTTTTTTTTTTTTCAGAATTTTTTTTTTTAAAAATAAAAATTAAAATAATATAAAAAGTATATAAATATTTAAAAAATAAAATAAATTAATAAAAAATAGAGTACAAATAATTTAGAGTAAAATATATATAAAAAAAAATATAATAACAAGTGTCTAAAATAAATAATATACAAAATAATACAAAGTGATTATTTAAGATTCGAAAGTGGAAATTTAAAAAAATATTTTTTTTTTTTTAAAAAAAAAAATAAATAAATAAAATTAAAAAAAATAATAATAAAAAAAATCTCCTCTCAAAAAAAAAAAAAAAACAAAAAAAACCAACAATCCCCCCCAAAAATTAATGAATAAAAAATCTAATAATAACCAAAAAAGTATATTCGAATAAATACCTGAAAACCAAAAAGACCATTTTATTTTAAGTTTACAAAAAAAAGTAAGAAATAACACCAAGAAATTAAATGAAATTAAAGATCTTGAATAAGATTAGTAAGAAGGCAAATAACTAAAAGAAGGCTAGTTGAAAAAAATATAATCTAAAAATGAAATTCTTTCCAAAACTTAAGAATTCGAAAACTTGGCTAGATTTTATATAGAGTCTTTAAAGGAATCTTAATAAGAAAGAAAATAATAATAATAATAATAATAATAATAATAATAACATGATGATAACTTAAGTCAAGTTTTAAAGTTGTTTTTTGCTACTTAGTTCTGTCATAATACTAATATAAACTAGTAATTAAAGGAAATTTATGAAGGTACCTTCCTTTCTGTTAGTGAGAATAGAATTTAGATTAGTGAGAATAACCTGAGGTGCCTATTGGAAAATAAGAATGAAAATATATGGTAAGAAGTTGAAAATATTATTAATTTACATGAATTTAAACATGCTTAAGTTCATACTTAATCTCCATGTAAGAAATAATCTTATCATGTAAATGAATAAAGTTCTAAAAAAAAGAAATAATCACATGATGTACCAAAAGAAGAACATAATCATATGTAATCGCCTTAAAAATAACATCATCATCATCATCATCATCATAAATAACATGATGAGTATAATGGAAAATAAAGGTAACAAAATACTTTGGCTTAAGAATCTCCAAACAAATATGAATAATAATAGGAAAAATAATAATTAGTGTCACCTAGTAAATAAGTAAAAACATAAGAAATAAATTAATAATAAGAGTAATTATAATAATAAAATTAATAATAATAATAATAATAATAATAATAATAGTAGTAATAAAATTAATAATAATAATAAAATTAATAATAATAATAATAATAATAATAAGGTGAATAAAATTAAGAAATGAATAATAAATAAAGACATCATTATAAAAAAAGATATGATAATTACAATGGATAAGTAAGATAATATAATACTTTGAAAAAAGATACAAGCTTATATAAAAATAATAATAATTAAGATAACTATAATAATGAAAATGAAGAATAAAATAATAATCATAATAATCAAAGAGCTTTTAATAATAATAATTATTAATTAAGAAGATAAAATAATGAAGATCAAAATAATAATCATAATAATCATTAATAAAGAAGAAGAAATAATGAAAGAAGATAACATAATAATAATAATTAAAAATAAAATGAAAATAATCAAGAATAAGATGGATGGATTTAAGTTCCTTAAAAACCTGCGAAAAACGAAGATGAAAATAATTATAAAAATAATAATAGACCTCATACTAGTAATCCTGATTAAAGAAAATATAACAAACACCATAACAATAATACTAAAGGTGGAAATAGACCTCATAGATAACATCCTTAAGGTTAATAACAAGATAAATAATAGCATCAAGAGGGATAATATTAAGGTGAAAGAAGATAATATGGTCATGGAGGGTAGAATTATAAGTATTAAAAAAGAACTGATTAAGTTAATGATATTTAATAACAATAAGTGGTAATATATATATATTTTTTTAATATAAAAAAAATATAGAAGGTTGAATAATAAATTTGAGAGAAAAAGTTGATTTTTTTTTTATTATTTTTTTTTTTTTTTTATTTATTTTAATTTTTTTTTTTAATTAATAAAAAAAATAAAAAAGTCTTTTATATAATTATATTTTTTTTTTTTTTTTTATAAATTTTAATTTTATTTTATTTTTTTATAAAAAAATACATTATATATATATATATATTTATAAATAAAAAATAAGTCTTTTTTTATTTCAAAAAGGAATAAATGTACTATCTTCGAATCCAAAAATAATTTATTTATTTTATTTTGATTTAGTTTATTTATTTTATTAAGGATTTTATTTAATTTAATCTTATTTTAACATATCTTCGCTAATTTTTTTTATCAACTTTTAAGTAAAAAGTAAACTATTCATTTTAAAATCATCTAAAATATCATTTTAAAATATTTATTTAGTTAAAAATTCACCTTCAGGCATCTCTGGCTCAATTTTCTAATGAGTAAAGTCGATAATTTCAGTTTGTAATTAAGAATTAGCATTTCTTTATTCTTAAGAATCATCCAATTAAGAAGATTCGCCACATTTTTTTTATTTACGCATTTGTAATCGCTTTTATATCAAATTTTATTATTATTAAGTATTTTATTATATCAACTTTAAATTATTTTATTTTTCTTAAGCGTGTATATCTAATAAATGTTTTACTGAATCTTTGGTGTCTTATTAATATATAAATTTTGTATTTAATTCGACTTCTTTTTGTCTTAATTTCAATTATAAATTAGGTGTTGATTCAGTTTTTTTTAATGTTTTTTAAAACTAATTAAATATATATAAATATATATTTATATATATTTATACATATATATTTATATTTTTTTTTTATTATTTTTTTTTTTACATTTTATATTTAAGTTTATTATTATGCCTTTTCTAAGGCAACATTTACATTGTTTTTTAATAATATGTTTGTTGTTTTATTTTTAAATATTAGATATTTATCATTATTTTGGATTTCATAATATTCTATTGCTTACTTTTTTATTTATTTTATTTTTTTATTTTGGCTTTTTTTTTTTTTATTATTACAGAATATAACTCTAATAACCGATTAACTTTAATTATTTCAATGTCTTTATTTTCTATTTCTAATTCTAAATTAAATACTTCATCTGCAAAATTTGGAGGAAGTGATGGTTTTATATTATTTGTTTCTTGTTTTTTATTTGATAATGTAATTAAATTTTTAAACATAAATTATGAGTTTTTTTTTAGTTCTTTTTTTATTTTGCTTTTTATAAATTAAAATATAATATTTTTTTTATTTATTCTAAAATAAATGAATAGTCGTTTATTTGTGATTTTAAGTAAAACATATATATATATATATATATATATATATTATTTTTTTAGTTTATTTTAATCTCTTTATATTTTTTTAATAAAAATAAAGTTTTTTTTTTTTTTTTTTTCACCAATAGATAAAATAATATTGTATTATTTATTATTTTATTAAAAAAAAAAAAAAAAGTTAATAAATATATTTTTTTTTTCAATATATAATTACAAAAATTATTTATTTTAGATATAAATAAGAAAACTTATTATTTTTTATATATATATATGTATTGATTATTTTTTATTTAAATAGAATAATAAAAATCACATTAAATTACAAATTAAATCAATTAAATCTCGGACATTAATCCTTCCGTCTTTTAAAACTTCTTCAAATTTTTAAAAATCAATAAATTGTTTATTATAATCAATAACTTGTGTAAGTTCAAGGTTTTCGCAAAAATAATCAAATAAAGTTTTTGATTCTGTTTCATTTCTTTCATCTATTTATTTAGTTAATTATCTTAGAATTCTTTTAAACTCATTTCTTTCCATATTTTCATTTTCATTAATTTGAAAGAACTATATTTTTATTTTAATTGGCTATAAAAAAATAATTTACTTTTATAACAAATTAAATGAATTTTTAATTATCAACATTTTTTAAAATTAATAAATTATAAAATTCTTAAAATTGATTTTTTTAAATCTATTAACTTTCCGAAAAAGGATTTAAGTCGAAAGCTAATAAAATTCTATCTCTTAAAACCGGTTAATTATTTTTTAGGATTTAATATCCATTTATTAATGTCGATAGTTTTAAATATTCTGGCGATAACTATTAATTTCTTTCTAGAGTTTAGTCTTCTTCCTCTTTTATTTCTAATAGAGATTTTATTTCTATTTCTTCATTTTCGTCATATATTTCTTTATTGTTTTATTGTTTATATATTTCTTCTTCTATTTATTCTTAATTTTATTAAACAAGTAGCAGTTATTTATATATATAAGAAGAATTATTTTCTAAAGCTTTTTGTTTATCTTAAATTTATTTCTATAATTCAATATCGCATTTTTCTTTTAATTACTAGACTTTAATTTTGACTGAATTGTATTGATTTTCAATTTAGGCTTTTTATTTGAAAAATTAAGTATTTAAATCTATTTTATTGCAAATTTTATTTGGGAAAACAACACTGTGCTTTAGCGCATTGAAGATATATTAGGAGTTATTTTAGAGTTTATTTTTTTATTGGTATTTTTGGTCAGTTTATAATTTATTTTAAATTGTGGAAATTTCTTTTAGAAATTTTAAAGTTTTTTATTCTTTGTCTTTATTTAAAATAAGATCGTTTTATAAATCGTCAAGGAAATTTTAGTATTTCTTAATACAGATTTTTTCTATTTAATTATTTTCTTTTTATTATGGATATAAATATAAGGGCATTTTTTACCTATTCTCTTCTTTTTCACTGTCTAGAGGCATTTTTAAAGGCCTAGGGTATTTATAATTTTTAAAATTTAAATAAGAAAGATTGTAATATTTGATTGGGTTAGAAATGTCGTCTTTTGGCTTTTCGAAAAATTTGGTTTTGTAAGTTTTTGAAAGCGTTTTTTAAATTATTTTTTATTCAGTAATATTTATTGTTTTTTTTTTTTTAGTATTTTTTACGGAAGTAAAATTATTATTTTTTTACTGTTAATTTATTTAAGAAAAATATATCTGCATTTTTAATGGAGATAAATGAGTGATTTTTTTATTGAAATATGAACTTAATATATGTGCGTTGTTTCTTTTTAACATTAAATGGGTTTTTGAAAGTAAAAATTAATTCTAAGTTTTCGATTAGTGAATATTTAAGAGATTTGGAGAGTTTTATGTAATTTAAAGTGGCGTTTCTAATTCTAAAGGAGTTTCAGTAGAAAAATATTTCTTATTAATAGTTTATTTAATTTATTTATGTTTTTTATGATTCATTTGTTATTTTTTAATCTTTGTAAATGAAAAAAATTATATATAAAAAATATGTATAAATAAAATATATATATATATATATATATATATATATATATATATATATATATATATTAATATATTTATTCAATTTTTTTTTTTTTTTAAATAAATAATTTATTATTATATGTTACCTTTTTTTTTTTTTTTATTAAAATAATTAATTTTTCAATTAATTGATTTCTAAATTAAATTACATTTGTTTATTAATTTATTTTTATAAATGATATATTTATTTATTAATCCAAAAAAAAAAAGAAATATAAAAAAATATATATTAATATGTTCTATTTTTCTTTTTTATAATTACAAATAATAGATTATATAAAATAAAATAAAGATATTTCATAAATTATTTATTATTAAATTAACTAAAAAAAAAATAAAAAAAAAAATGGAATAAGATTAAAAATACGGATTATAAAATATTTTAGATAAAAAAACATTAAAATGGATATTTGTAGGTGGAAAAGGAGGGTAATTTAAAAAAAAAGACAATCAAAAAATGAAATTATTTATAAAAAAGTGTAGGAAAAACAACAACATCATCCAGTTTAGCAACATTATTATCTAAAAACGGTTCTAAAGTAAATAAATAAACATATATAATAAATAACATAAATATATATATATATATATTATAAAATTAATAGGTATTAATTATATCAACTGATCCTGCACATAATTTGTGTGATTGTTTTGATTAAAAATTTAACGGAAAAGAGCCAGTTCCAGTAAATGGTTTATAAAATTTATATGGAATGGTATAAAATATTTATATATAAACATCTTTATATGTATATATTAAGGAAATCGATCCGAAAATAGATCCCGAATCTATAAAATTTCCTGATTTTACTGGTTTTTAAACTGATTAAGCTTCTTAAACATTTATGTCTGAAATAATAAGCTCAGTTCCAGGTATTGATGAGGCTATGAGTTTTTCATAATTAGTAAATTCATTAGAAAAATACGATTTTGATGTTATAGTATTCGATACAGCACCTACTGGTCATACTTTAAGACTCTTAAATTTCCCTAGTCTTTTAGATAAAGGTATTGAGAAATTATTGTCTTTAAGACAGAAATTTACAGGAATATTAGGATAACTTTCTGGAATAGTAGGAAATGAATAAGATTAAGATTAAATTTTTAATAAAGTTTTTTAAAATTTAGAAAAAATGAAAAAAACTGTCGAAAAAGTTAATGAATAAATGAAAGATCCTGTATATATATATAAATATATATTTTTATATTATATATTTTTTATTATTTTTAAAAAAGTAAAAAACTACCTTTGTAGCAGTTTGTATTCCAGAATTTTTAAGTATGTATGAAACCGATAGACTTGTATATTAATTAGCTAAATATGAAATTGATATTTCTAATATTATAATTAATTAAGTTTTGTTTCCAAGTAATTATTTATATATATAAATGTTTATAGATTTATAATTATTTTAGATGATACGTGTAAAATGTGTAAAGCTAGATCTAAAATGCAAAAGAAATATATTGATTAGATTATTGAATTATATGAAGATTTTCATATTTAAATTGTTCCTTTATAAGAAAATGAAGTAAGAGGTGTTCAGAGTTTATAAAGCTTTTGTGGGCTTTTATTGGTTAAATAGACTTTACCTTAAATTCCTTAATGAGAAATTAAATATATTATATAATTTTTTGTGTATTTTTTATTATTAAAATTCAAAAATTTTATTTATTTATTTTCAAAAAATCAAATATATATAAAATTAATTTTTTATATTTAAATTATACTTTTTTTTAAAAAAATAAAAATAAATATATAAAGAATTAGCATTTTTAATATTTCTGAATATTTAAAAAAAAATATAAAAAAATAATGTTTAATAAATAAACAATCCTAAAATACTAAAAAACAGGTTTAGTAGTATATGCAAGCTTATCTTTAATTACTTTTAGTACATCATATGCTTTAGTATTATACAATAAAGAAGGAATACAGGATTTTTTAAAAAGAAAAGGAATAGAAATGGGAAATAATTAATAAAAAGTTTCTGATGCTGTAATGGCATATGTAGCTTATAAAACAACAGCTCCGATAAGAATAGTATTAACGGGAATACTATGCAGGTTTATAGTAAAATTGAAAAAATGAAAAATAGATATATTATATTTAAATAAATTCATATTTTTAAAGTTACTTATAATTATATAATATTAATAGATTAAATTTAGATAGATGAATTAATTTTTTTTTAAATTAATATATATGTGTGATATTTTTAACATTTAAAAATTATATAATAATTTTTTTTTTTAATAATTTCTTTTCAGTAAATTTCTATATCTTATTTTTAAATATAATATATAAATTAAAATTTGTATATTTTAATATGTATATATTATTTTAATAAATAAAAAATTAAAATATATTTAATTAGATTATATAATTTAATTTTTTATAAATTAAATCAGAAATAAAATTACTTAAATTAAATTAAATTTTAATATTAGAATATAATAATAAAAAAAAAAATTATTAGTTTAAATATAATTTATAAAATTAGAAATTTAATATAAATTTATATAATAATTAATATTATTATTTTTTATAAGTAATATATAAATTAATAATTAAAAAAAATATTTATTTCGGTTTACTATATATTAAAACTTAAATAATTATATATAATATTTAATTAAATAAAAAAATAAAAAAGAAAAAATGGTTATAGTAAATTATTATTATAATGAAAAAAGAAAACAAATGAATAAAATATTTCTTTTTTATTTATTTTATTTATATTTATTTTTTAAATATAAAAGAATATAAAAAAGAATTTTATATTAAATATTTTTATTTAATACATAAATAAAATAAAATACTTATATTAAATAATATGATAAAAAATGTTAAATATATATAAAAAAATTAAAAAAATTATTTAAAAATAAATTATAATGATATAAAAAATATAAAATTTATATACTTATTATGTAATTATTAAGTAAGATATTTAAAATATAAATTATTGTAGTATTATATATAAAATAAAATAAAAAATATTAAAAAAAAAGAAAATAAAAAATATATCTATATATATAAAAAAAATAAAAATAATAATATTTGTATATATATAAAATATAATTTATTTATTTAATTAATAAAAAAAGAATTATATAAATATATAAATATATAAATATATAAATATATAAATATATAAATAAATCTTTAAATATTTTAATATATAAATATGATTTTTTTATATAATTTATTTATAAATAAAAATATTATTTAATCAGTATTTTATTTTTAAAATATGTTTTATAATAATCCTATGATATCTACTTTTTTTATATTATTTCTTTTTTTTTTAGGTGTAGCTGTATTTTTTGCTGGCATTTACTATTAAAATCATTCAATAGTTGGTTATTCTTAAAAAAAAAATCCGTATATAAATGAAATGTATTTTGATAATCTTTTATAGAAATAAATTTATAATGAACATTGGTTTATTCCTTCTACAGAGAAATTAATTATTTAATGTTTAGATGGCGTTAGGTATGATTTTATGGCAAATATAACCAAATAATATTTAGAACCTTAATTTAATAAATTTAATAAAAGAATTTATTACGATGTATATTTTCCTAATTTTACCTAAAAATTAACTAAATATCCGAAAAACACAATTTTAATAAAAGGAATATCAGATTATCCTACTTATACTGGAAATATTGTAAAATCGGTTTCCACTGGTACTATATCTATACATGCGGCCGTTTAATATTCTTTATGGTTTAATAAATTGTTCGAAGATAATATTGGATACCAATTAAAAAAGAATAATTAAGATAAAATAATTGTCGTAGGAGAAGCCCATTGGAAAGAATATATTGCCGATGATTTAGATGAAAGTTATGAATCTATTATTGATCCTTAATATAATTTTAATATTTTAAATAAACACGATTAAAAGGTATTCGCTTATTTATAAAAAAGGATTTATGATGATGATTGGAGTGTATTAATATCACATTAAGTTGATATTGATGATGCTAGTCATAGGATGACTTATTCTTTGAATTAACAAGCGCATTAATAGATAAAATGGAGGCAGTTAATACCACTGATTAAATTAGTGGATTTTTAATGAATGAAATGAGTGAAAAAAGCACTTTGTTAGTGTTTTCGGACCATGGGTAGTTATTAAATGGAAATCATGGAGGAAATAGTACTGAAGAAATCGAGACTATAATATATGGATATAATAAAAAGGGATTCATAAAACAATAAAAAATGGATATATCTTAATTAATGGATGTTATTTATTTAAATTCAACTACTGATTAATTAGATATAACTGCTACTATTTGTATGCTAAAGGGATGTCCTATTCCTAGAAATAATTTGGGAATTATTATTTCGGATTTCTTTTTGGATTTAGAGTAAAATAGCCAGGCAGTTATTGCAAATGCCTTTTATACAAATTTTAGATAAGTGGAAGATTAAGTTAGAGATATTTAAGATTTCATGCATAATCTTAATGAAAATACATTTAATGAATTAATGGAAATGGCTAAGAATATAAAAAATAAATATAAAAGATTATTTACAACTGGAATTAAATATAAAAACTCTTATTAATTAAATCCCTTAAAATTAAAGTAATTTATTGGTCAAATATAGAATTTCGGATATAAGGTTAAGAGTATATTCAGAAATGAAGGATAAACACCAAATTTAGTTTATATTAAATACGGAGTGATTATATGGAATATAGCTGTGATTTTAATTTTATTTAATTTAAAATTTACTTCCGTATATGAAAATTTAAAGAATGTTTTCGAGGATAAATTTATTAGTATTTCTCTGAAGTAATATGTTTTATCCTTTTTTGGGTTTTTTATTTTATCGGCTTTTGGTAGAGTTTATCTTTAGAAGTATTTTGTGTCTATATTTAGTTTATTTTTAATTTTTATTGGAATTGGTCTAGTTATTTATAGTTGTTTGTATTATAATTAACTTATAAGTAAATATCAAGTTAATAAAATAATAATAATTCATTTGATATATGTTCATATGCTTTTTGGGGAATCTCTTTTTTATATGCTTTGATGAGAAGTTCTTGCTATTTTATACATTTAGCAGATAACTTATATTATTTTTTAATTTTTTTACTTTTTAGTTTTCTAATAATTAAAATTTAAGAATCCATATAAAAAAGAAGTGATTTTAAACTGTTTTGGGGTTACCTCGCTTTTGCTTTTGGGAGCTTAGTATAATGTTTTAAATATAGAAAGTTAAGTAAAGTAATTTAAATTACTTCTTTGGGAAAATGGAAATAGTTTTTTTTTTAATTATTATATTTCAGTAGTTTTTCCTTTATTTATTTTAGGGATTATTTATTGGAGTAAAATTAATGAATTTTCTTATAATATTTGTAATTGGAAAGTGGGAGTATTTATTAAGTTTTCTTAAAGTATTAATTTTCTATTATTGAGTGTTTATTTTCTTTATAAAGACATTGTAACTTAAGAATATAAAAATATTATCTTTTTTAGGACTTTCTTTCCTCTCTCTAGTTATTTTATTAGCTTTTATTTAATTATATTCTTTTTAAAATACTCTAATTTATCTTTCATTTAAATCTGGAAATAAATTTTATTAACAATTAGTGTCAATTTGCTTTATTTAATGGCTGCTAAAACCATCCCTTAATTACTTATTTTTTTATATAGTCATTAATTGTTTAATAAATTTAAATAAATTAGATTTCTTTTAAAATAGTGATTTAATTTATCTAATTCTATTCATTCTTGGAAATTATTATTTTATGATAACTGGACACTTTTATAGATATGAATTAATATAATTAGATGTGGTTTAGATAGGTGTATATAATACAAATAAGGCTTTAACGGTTTTTAATTTATTTATAAACATTTATGCTAGTATATTTTTAGTTTCATTTATCCATCTTATTATATTTGATGAATAATAATAAAATTATTCAAATCATAATTAATATATTAATTTTTAATTTTATAATGAAGAAAATGAATAACCTAATATATTTAAAGGAACAAAATAAGAACTGATTTATTATAAATAGCTTTATTTAAGTAAATATTATAAGTTTATTCTCCCTTAAATGTTTGCTATTATTGTTTCTGGAATAAGAGCTATTATAAATCCTATTGATCCTGATACTGGAACTGAATATATTCCAGGGTTTTTATATGATTTTTTTGTGTTAGTTACATTTGTTTTATTATTATTTATTAATTATTTGTATTTGAGTAAGAAATTTTTAATTATTGATAAGAATTTAAGGTGAAAGCAAAAATGATTATTTGTCTTTATTTTAAAAATAATATGTTTTATTAAATTTTAAAAAAATTTACTTTTTTTGATTTTAGCGTTTTATATAATTATATTATATTATATATATATATATTATATATATATATATATGTATATATTAATTTATTTTTTTTAATAAAAATATATATCTTTTTATATAATATTTTTGTATATATTATTTATATATTTTTTTTTAATAATAATTAATTTAAGTATTCTTGATTAACATATATTTTTGCTTATATTTGTTAATATTTTAAATGTAGTTTTATTTTGTTAATAATATAATAAGTTCTATTTATTTAATATAATAAAATAAAAAATATAATTATATACGATATAAATTAATTAAATCAATACCAATTTTTTATAAAAATATTATTATATTTAATTTAATTTCATTATTTATTTAAAATATAAAAATCGTAATAATCAATATATCAACAAATTACTTAAATAATACTATATATTACTTTTTTTAGAAAGATAATCAATACTAATTAACCATCTTTAATTAAAGTTTTGTACATGATTAAACAATGTGATTAAAAAAAAGATTTTTATTATATTTGAAAAAAAATACACGCAATATAAATATATATGATATATATATATATATATATATATATATTATTTTATATTAATATATAAATATATATTTTTCATATAATAAATAACATAAATTAATTTATATATATAAAAATATTTTATAAATATAAATAAAAATAATATTAGTAATATCTAATAACTAATTTATAAGTAACCTATTATTTTTTAAAAAAAATTAACTACATTTTGGTAATTAAAAAATTTTTAATTGTATAAATGAATAAGTAAAAGATAGATATTTATGAAACATATGAATTACAAATAATATATGATTAACTAATTATTAAATTAATATTTAAAAAGGTATATATTATCTCTAAAGCAAGAACTAATAATTATATTTTCTATAGAAAACTATCTAATTTATATTTTATTTGATTAATTTATTTAAGAAATCATATTTCTTGGGTCTAGTGGCTTAATAATTCAATTAAAAATAAAAAAATATCTACTTTTAATCATTTATTTTAGAAATATTTTATTATTATTTTAATTCTAATTCAACTATAAATAATACTATTAAAACACTCTATACACTTTTATAATTCAACTTTTTTTGTTTTTTTAAGAACGAAAAAAATTCGAAAAGACGAATATTTAATAGAACAGAATATTAAAAAATAAGACTAAAAATGATTAAAAAAATAATATTTTTATTTGATTATAATAATATAAAACAAGGGACATTATTTATACTTTTATATAGGAAATTCTTATCTAAAAAAAGGGTTTATTAATTTATTAATGATAGTCATTGCTTTTTTTTAAAAATATAAAATACTTATAGTAAGTAAAAATATTATTAAAAAGTAAAAGGGATGTATTGTACATATTTAAATAATTAGAGTCAGATTAGAGATAAGATCAGGGAGGTAAACCAAAAGGAAAATAAATACTTAATATTATTATTATTGGGTCATATTTTTAAAGAAAACATTAGTATTAAAAAGCTTATAAGTTAGAAAAGAATAAAATAAACATATTTTATTATAATAAAATTTATATTTAAAATTTTCAATTATATAAATTATTAGATAATATTAATTTATATATATTTTTAATAAATAAATAAACCATTTTTTGTATATCTAATAAACATTATTTCTATTAAATATTAAAAGACAATGAATTAATGGAATCCTTTTTATCAAGAATAAAGAAGAAACCATAATTAACCATGGTTTATTGATGAAATGATATTTAATTAAAATAAATTTATAACGAGTATTGGTTCTAATCAAAGGAAAAAATAATATTCTAATTTTAAGATAGAATTATTTTATGCAAATACAAAAAAATAATAATATAAATGAATTAAAAAAAAGCACTTTTTTTTTTTTTTCAAAGTTTTCGGACCATGGGTAATTTTTAAATTAAAAACTATAATATATAGCCATTAGTAGAAATTTTACTTCTTTTAGTTAAGGAATTATTTATTTAAATTTTAATATAAAATGGATAATTTTATAAAAAAATAAATTGATTTGTATGATATATTGTTTGAAATTTCCTTTAGTCAAATAACTATTTATAATATAAATAACTTAATAATAATAATAATTAAATAGAGACTTTATTTTCATTTATTTTCGGGTCTATTATAAATATTACTGATCTGTTATTATATGGACTACTTATTGATTTTTAATGAAAAAGAAGGATTTTCTTTATTATTATTTAAAGTTCAAAATATGATATTTTTTTAAGAAAAATCATGTATATTTTTTATAGTATATATATATATTTTTTTTATTATATTAAAAAAAAATATTAAATATATATGATTATATAAAATTAAATTAATAATAATGTATATATATATATATATATTGATATTTTTAAGGAATTATTATAATTATATTAAAAGAAAAATTATTTAAGTACAAAACTAAATAAAATTAATAATATATAATATAATATAACATAATATAAAAAATAAAAAATGCCTAGAGCAAGTAAAGCACATAAAGGTACATTAGGTCGTACTTTAATGAAACAAGTTGATAAACAAAACCATAAATACAAACCTAAAACAATTGACGAACCTAAATTTATTCACGCTGAAAATAACGAAGCAATCTTAAATTAAGTTAGAGACTTAAAATCATGTATCGAAACTGATAATTTGACTGATTATTTACAAGTGACTGAACTCCAAAATAAGTAATTTGATGCGTTAAGGGGGGTAAAAATAAAAGGTGAATAAATGAACAAAGAGATAATCACAGATGTAAATAAAGATGAGGAATAAATAAAAAATGGGATGTTTAATATAGAAAATAATGAATATTTAAAAAACTTAAGAATTCCAAGAAGACCATAGTGGACAAATGATATGACTAAAGAAGAATTACACTAAAAAGAGAATAATGCGTTTATTGAATGGCGAAAACAGCTAGCAAAAATAGAGGAAAAGCATTATAATATTTAAATTACTCCATATGAAAAAAACATAGAAGTTTGGAAGTAATTATGGAGGGTAATGGAGAATTCGGATGTAATAGTTTAAATTTTAGACGGAAGAGATCCTTTATTTTATAGATGTTAAGACTTAGAGATTTATACGAAGGAAATTTTCGAAAAAAAACAGAATTTTTTAGTGATTAATAAAAGCGATTTATTATCAGAAGAAGTAAGGAAGTGTTGGAGTAATTATTTTAATTAGGAAAAAACATAACATATATTTTTTAGTGCGAAAAACGAACAAATGAGAATTGACAAAGGATAAGGAGAAGAATAAGATGAAGAAGAAGATCTACTAGATCCATTGGAATTTAAGTCTTATTTAAACACTCCGAAAATCGCCTCAAGGCATGCACTTTTTGGATCAATGAAATTTCTCTTATTCGATATATTTTAACATAAATTATAATAATAAAAATAATCATTTGGATGCTAAGATTAATAAGAATTTATTTTTTAAATAGGTATGGTTGGATATCCTAATGTAGGAAAATCTTCAGTTATTAATACTCTTTGTAATAAAAAATTAGTAGGAGTAGGAACTTTACCTGGAAAGACTAAAAACTTTTAAACTCATTTCCTTGAAGAAAATATAATACTTTGTGATTGTCCAGGATTAGTCTTTCCTAATGCTGCTTCTAATAGGGCTGAAATGACACTAAATGGGGTACTTCCTATAGATAAATTGAAAGATTTTCTATCTCCAATGGACTTGTTATGTGAGAGGGTGCCTAAGGTTGTCCTAGAAAAGATCTATAAAGTCAAAATTGAAGTCGAGGTGCCTGATGGAGCCTTTTTCTTAAATCTTTATGCGTAAAGTAAAGGTTATTATAATGGAAGTGGATTACCTGATTAAGCTAAATCAGCAAAGTTAATTCTAAAGGATGTGGTTTAGGGTAAAGTACTGTATTGTAAATTACCACCAGGAATAGAGTAGAACTAAGGGATATGGTAGAGCAATATAATTGATCTTTAATTAAATAATATATTAGATGGAGAAAATGAAATTTAAAATGGAAAATGTCGAAGCTCTATAAGTAAATATGGAAGAAATGAAACTAGATAAAGAATTATTTTAAGATGAAATAAAAAAAATAGGAAAAAATCTATAATTTAATGAAGATGATTTAATGGATTTATTAAATGGAAAGAAAGTTTAAGGAATCAAACTAAATAAAATGCAAAAAAGAGAACTAAAAATATGATCTAAAGAGGAGAAAGTGTAGATTTCGGAAAAATTTTAGCTATAAATGGTGAAGAAAAGAAAGAATTTGGTATTAAAAATAAAGCTTTAATTAAAAATAAATTTTGAGTTTTTATTGTTTTTTAATTAAAAATATTAATAATATATATATATATATTTATTTTTTTAATTAATTAAAAATATTAATAATTATAAATATATATAAAATTAATTTAATAAATATATAAATATATATATAAATTTATTTAATTAATCAACAATTTATGTATAAATATTTTTTTTAAATTATAAAATATACAGTTAAAAATAAATTAAAAAATATTTCATTATAAAATTCTATTATAATTTTATAAGAAAATATTATTTATAATACGTATAATATTATATATATATAAATAATATAATATATATATAAATATATTATTAAATATATATATATTAATATTGATATATATTTATATAAATATATATATATATTTTTATTTATATATATATATTTATTTATATATAATATAAAAAAAAAAAAAAATTCTTTTCGGATATTTTCGAAATCTTAATAATCGCGTTTAAATTATTTATTTTAAATATGATATTTTTTATTTTTTTGATTAATTCTTTATTTGATTTTTAGATTTATCATAAACTTGATATTTTTGAATAAAGTTGGATTAATATTAATTTAAAACAATTAATATATGTGATACATATGTTTAAATCAATTTATTTAAATTAATATTTTTTTTATTCTAAAAAATTTCTATTATTTTTCGACTATAAAATTTTTTTATTTTTTTTAGACTAAAAATATTTATATTTTTTTAGACTAAAAATATCTCTATTTTTTTTAGACTAAAAATATTTGTATTTTTTTTAGACTAAATTCTATATATTATTTTAATCTTTATAAATTCAGAATTTAATGATTATTTAGTCCAATTTTAGTTTTCTAAATGGAAAAACTCCTCTAGTTTTTCTTTTTTAGCTAAAAGAAGTACTTTTTTTTATTCGGAAGTCTTTTTTATTACATAAACAGATATAAAATACGAATTTTTTTTTTGTTTTAATTTTTTTCTACAGTATATTAGATTATTATTAATTATAAAAAATATCCATATATAGCCCCACTATTATAAAAATAATATATAAATGTCTAAATACTGATGTTTTTTTTTTATAAGAGAATTATAATCTTGGTTTTAATAATATTACTTATATTTGAAAATTATTTATATATTTTAAAACGTTATGCGTTTTTAATCGATTTTTTTAAATTATGTATAAATAAGATTATTTTAAGTTAATTTATTGGAGGTGTTTTTATTTATTAATTATATAATATTTAGATATATTTAAGTATTTGCTTTAAACTAAGCTTACTTATATAAATTTTATATATTACCTTTATATATCTATATATATTATCTTAAAAGTTGTCCATATAATCTTTTTTTTATATTTTTATATATATAAAATCTTATTATAATTAATAATGATATAAATTAAAATAATTTTAAGTATTTTAAAAGCTTTATATGAAGTTTTAGTCTTTGAAATGATTTTTTTTATTTAAGTTGATTTATTAGTACTTTGGGTTTATATTGAATTGTTATTTATTTGTTAAGGGCCTGTTTTTTTGGTGATGTATTTGCATATTTTTAAACTTTTTTTGTTTATTTTATTTATATAAAGTTAAATTTTATTCATTGTTTTTTTATTTTTAATTAAAGGGAAATGTCATATTATATATATTCTATTATTTATACAATTTACTTTTTATTGTTTTGTAAAAAAAATTAATAAAAGAAAACGATTTTCTTATATTTAGGTTAATTTGATTATTTTTAATAATAATTCGTATTTAATATAAATTATTTTTTAATTTAAAAAAAAAATATCTTAATTAAAATATAAATATCTTCATTTTTTTTAAAAAAAAAAACAGATAAACAAAATCTTTTTTATATCAATAAAAATATTAATTAAAAAATAATTGTAAAATAAATTAACTTAAATTAATATTCAGACCTTCCAAAACCTAATAAATCTATTCAATTTCAAACTTAATCTAAAATCTATCCATAAGTTATACATTTTAAAACCAGCTTTTCATTCTCTAATACACTATAGTCCCGACTTCTCCCTTATTGCTCATTTCCCATTCTAAAACATTCCATTTACCTCCCTGATCTTCCTCTAATCTTCCTAATTTAATGAAATTCCTTAAACTTTTTCCTAAAAAAGCCTAAATTCCATCCCTAAAAACACTAAATTTGGTAAACAATCAAACTAATATATCGACCCTTTGCTTCCACTTAGATAATTAAGAAAAATAAAGAACCCAAAAGGGTCACAATCTCCTAAATAATAGACTAAACAGTTTTAATTTTCCATCCAAATTTATTTCACAAAGCTTTTTGTTGAATAGTCCCCGTTTCCTTTTCCTGTAAAAACTACAAAAACTTCAAAAAATTCCATATTTTTTTCACCTAAAATTTTCTAAAAAACACTCTCTTTTTCTACAATTAAAACATGTCTTTTTGCACCAATTTTTACCCATTCGATTTTCTCAAAAGAACTAATAGGCCTAAATTCACCTATATTGCCCCCTAAATTAATTATATCATCCCTATTTTATATTTTATATTAGATTTTTCCACTTAAAAGTCCTTTATTAGAAGCTCCTATATTTAAATAAAATCGAGGAATTTATAATAATAATTAAAGTTCTTTTATACTATCATTTACTGTTTTTTAATTTTCCTAAAATAATTAAATGTTAGAATAATATATTTCTCTTTTTGAACATATTCTTTATTCAATAATACATTTACTAATATATTCTATTATATATAGTAACCTAAGTAAATAATCACATGTATTTTAATGAGAAAGGTTTTTTTCTTTATTTTTTTAACAATTATTTTCCATATACATTAAATACTCAAAATTATATTCTATTTCATTATTATTATTTAAAATTAAGGCTGTTTTGCATTCTAAAATACCGGTAAAGATTTAAAAGTATAAATTTTTAAGTTTTTCTAAAACTTTTAAAGGATTTAAATCTATTAAATCATATTTTAAAACCATTTACTATAAACCTTTTTAATGATTTTAAACAATTAACTTATTTAAGTAAATTTCGTAATGAAAATTTGTTTATTATTACATTTACATTTTATGTAAGACTAAAATAAATAAATTAATATTTTTTTATATTTTTATATTGAGTAATAAAAAATAAGCTATTTTTATTAAAAAAATATATAAATATTCTTAGCTAATGATTATTATTTTTTAGAATTAAAATAATCTAAATATTTAAAAAATATAATAAATATTAATAAAGATTTTTTTCTTTCTTATGTATTGAATAATATAATTAATATAAAAAAAACTGAAATGGATAACATATATCATTATAAATAAAAAATTTTAAAATATTTTTTAATTATATAAATAATTGTAAATATGAATATAATGCTAAATATAAAATCTATAATTGCTTTAATTTTTTAGAATAAGCCTCCAAGTAAATAAAGATTTATTTTATAAGTTAAAAAAACATATTAAAAAAAAAAAAATAATGTATATTAAAAAGATATAATAATAATAATTAATAAAATGGTGAAATAAAATAAAAAAAATATAAAATATTAATAATATAAATATAAATATAAATATAAAAAAAATATAAATATAAATATATATATATATATATATATAATATATATATATATATATATATTATTAATACGAATCAATTATATATTTTTTAATTATTTAACTTCTTAATAATTGAGATATAGCATTTGATATATCAAACTTTTTATTATTTCTTAGCTTTTAATTTTTCATCGAAGTTCTTTATAATATCATCATTATTTTTTCTATTTTTTTTCTAAACTATATATCTATTGTTAAAGCGAAGAAAATGTTCATCCACTCTTTCTTTATTATACTTTTTAATTAATTTTTTTTTTTTTTTACACCATATTTTTTTTATTTTTTTTAAAAATAATACTAATTTTTTTTTTTTTTTTTTTAATATAGTATAATATTATATATATATATATATAAAATATATTTTTTATTATTTTTTGGTTTAAATTTGAGTATGTTTCTTTTTTTTCGAAATCATCTATTTTTTTGTATATTAATTATTATATTTTTTTCTTTTATATTATTATTAATAAAAAATATATTTTTATTAATTAAAATAAAATTTCTTTTAATTAATTATTTTAATTAATATTTATATGTTATATTCTTATATTTACTATTTTTTAATATTTATATTTACAATATATATAATTTACAAATAAATAAAATTTCAAAATTATTAAGTTTTATTAATTTGTTTAAACCGTTATTCATATATATCTAATTAAGTTTACATATCCCTAATTTCTTCTTATAAACATTCATTTTATTATTTTAAATCTAATATTTTTAATGATACCTAAGCTTTAGAATTGTCAAACTAGAATATAATTTCATTTTGCTATTCTATTTATTTTTCCAATTAAAAAATCCTTTCGTCTTAATTCCTTAATTGCATTTATAAAGAATTATCAATATGTTAAACTGTATTAAATTTCTATTTATAAATAATATATATATATAAATATATACATATATATTTATATGTAAAACTTTATATTCTTATAAAGCTTAATTATATCTATTTTATATTTAATTATTTTCTATTTCTTTTTCTTTTAATAAAGCATCATAACTTTATTTTTAAGTTAGAAATTTCCTTTCAAATTATTTAATTTTTTCTTATAATTAAATATTTTAAATTTTAATCATTTCGAATTCTCCTTTAAAAATTTCTTCCTTTATATTTTCTTATTCTAGAATTTATATTTTCTTAAAAAAAAAAAAAATTAATTACAAAAAAATAAAATAAAAAAATACTTATTTTAATTCTTTTATTTCATTTTAATATTTTTCTTATATTTAAACTGAAAAATTCTCAGTATATAATTCTTTAATTTACCCAAATTGATCTTTATAAACAAGTTTAGTTTGATTATTTACGTTTCTTTAATTTTCTTTTTAAATATCAATAAAATCTTCAAGTTATTAATTTTTTTAATTTAATTTTTAAATTTATTATTTCAATTATTAATATTCTCTAAACATTAAATGTATATAAATATATATATAAATATATATATAAATATATATATATATATATATATAAATTATATAAACTCAATTTAAAGTTTTTATATCTAAGCCTGTATTTTAACTAATTATATTATTATTGATTTATTTTTGATTCGTTTTCCGCTTTTATTTTCTGTTCTTCTAATTCACTTATTTTATTGTTAAAATATTATTAATTTTATAGATTTTGTTCTATTTTTTAATTAAAATTTTTATTAATTTCCTACATTTATTAAACTAAATTTTCATTTCCTTTTTATAAAATTTCTATTTGGAATAAAAGATCAATTTTATTTAATTTTAATTCATCAATTTCTTATTAATATCCTTTTTTTTCGACTAAAATATTAAATTATTTTTCTTTTAATTCATCACAATAATTATTTAATTCTTTTATTTTGTTTGTTTGTCGATTTATATCATTTTCTACATTCAATTAGAGTGATTCCTTTAGTTTTAATTATTCTTAAAGCGAATTAGTTTATTTTAAATGCATATTTTTTTCTTTTTCATAGTTACTTAAATATTTTTATAATTTAAAATTTTACTATTATAATTTATCTCGTAAAATTTTTTAATTCTTTAAGTTCTGTTTTTAAATTCTATTAGGATATTTTTTATTATTAAACATAGTTTTTTAAATATTAAACTTCATTATTATTGTTTTTTAAGTCATTTATAATAATTTTTAAAAAATAAATATAAATTTATCAAAATAAAAAACAATAAATACTAATATTTTTTTAAATTTATAAATATTTTTTTAATAAAAAAAAAAATTCAATAATAGACTTCAAATACTATTTATTTAAAAAAAAAAATATTAAAAAATTATTTTATAATTTATTATCAAACAATTAAAAAAAATATAGAATAAATAAAAATATATAATATATAATATATAATATATAATATATATATATTTTTTATATATCTTTATATTTTTTTATATAAATGTATTTTAAAATATATATTATATAATATAAAACTTATTTATTATATACAAAATTCTTAAAATAGTCTGCTTTAATAATAGATATAATTTTTCTTTTCTTATATAATATTAATATTTTGTTTGAAAGCTAAAACAGCCTTAATAAAAATTAAAAGATTATATAAACAATAATTAACATAAAAAAGTATCTTTGATATTTATAATAAATAATAATACTTTAATTTTAAATTTAAAATAACATCAATGATTAGTAAAAATTTTACTATAATATTTAAATATAAGTAGGTAAAAAATAAAAATTAATGCAATAATAAGGTAGCTAATATATAATAAAAAATATATTTAATACATAAAATAATTGTTTTATGAGAGTTAAATAAAATAAAAGAATAAGAAAGTATAAATTATTATGAATAAGGATTAAA